>NW_022987593.1:6247583-6250083 GCF_902827165.1 Trematomus bernacchii | reverse complement strand
TGTCAAAGTTGTATTTCCGTCGAACCCATCTGTATCCCGACCCCAGGCAGTGGGTTTTATTGGTGATGTTGCTCACATCCAGCCCCTCGCAGTGGAAGAACTTCCCTTTAAACAGCTGCATTCACAGACAGATGTGTGCACAAACGATTAACACGTACAATAACACTGTGACTCCCAGGTAAATAAGGTTTCACAGAGTGTAATGAGGTTCTTATATTACTGTACAGTAAATTACTCAGCGAGCGCCTGCAGGCCTACTGTATGTTGCAGCTCAGATACGAAGTACCATCTGGTCCGGTCTGCTTCACAGTCATTACACACTGCAGCATGGAGTGTTCCCATTACAAGATGATTCAGTGTGTTTTTGAGAAATATAAGCCTGTGTGTTAATATTAGCTTCAGCATTCATCAAGCATCTTTTAATTTGCAAGCGTTCATTTGAATAGCTTTTTAATTTGCAGGAATATTTGCAAAATGGCAAATAATTAACCTGTTAGACCCCAAGCCTGTTTTTCAGGTTTCAGGCTCGAAAATGACATGCCCAGAACAAATGACTATAACTTCACTTCTAAAAGGGTTAAATTAATAATCTTTTTTCTCAAAGCAAGGTTACATCTGTGAGTTGGATGTAGAAGTGTCAGAATCAATAAAGATGTTTCTGTGTCAGAGTAAATTCAGATGGAACATAGTACAAAAGTGTAAATTCTTACCTCCGCCTAAACCACACCTCCCATTACTTATAGTGAAAACCACCCTTGAATGATGGGTTAGTAGCCTAAAAGCTTTAGGAATCCAAAGTATAACATATAATAAGTACCCTGTATCAAGATTGAGGCAAAACAAGTGAAAATTGACCTTTTTAAGAGAGATTTAGGGAAAAAAAGTCCAGGCGGACTAAGCTTTGGGCACATTTGGGCACATCTGGTTCCATCAGTGCCACTTGACCTTTTTCAGGTACCAGACTGTAAAAATCATTTTATAACATTGAATCATCACTATAGTTATTCATTCCATCAACAAAAAAAATCAAAAAAAGAAAATTATTTTAAAATTTAAAAAATCAAAACAAATATTTAACCTGCTAAATATTGTCTTGGATTTGAAAACTGATGTTGTTTATTTGCTATGTTCTGGCTGCTAGCTCAGTGAATTCTTGCCTGCAGTGATGGGGTGTATACCCATGGAATCTGTTGAATCTCAGTTTTCAGATGATGTGTTGTTTGTGCAGAAAGTATGAATTATAAATGATCGTTTTTGTGAGTTATGAGCAGAAATAGCATTAGTCCGTCTTTGCTAAGGGCTCATTGAAAGGCTTCTTGTGGGAATTTTTTTTTTTTTTTTTTCGTATCGTCAGTTAGCTGAGTTTCTTCCCGTCAGCTGGGTGTGGAACATTAATAGTTTCATAAATGACACTTCAGAGATCACACTGGTGCTAGCAGATGTAGCATTTTCGGACCCTTCGGCTGGTCCGTGGGGTTTAACAGGTTTTAAGAGGAGAGTTCACAGAAAGTGTTTATGGTAAATCACTTTTGTTCCTAAAATACCATTAAAATAATGTTAAAAACATGGCCCTTCAAAATAAAGCAAGGTGGATATGAGTAACAAACTGTTAAAAGAAAGAGCATTTTTCCCGCCGCAAATGATTTCCTCTGAAGGGCTTTGAGGCCTGAGGCGATGAAACTGTGTGTCGTATTGCACAAAATCAAAAAGCAATTACTAATCAAAAGTAATAAAGAAATTATTTGTGTTACGGAAAAAACATTTTCTTTCTCAAGCCTTTAATCATTTGCAACTCAAAGGAAAGTCCTGGCCCTCATATTGAGACCCACTGTTTTATAAAATGATAATCTTGATCCTTCTCTTTATACATACGGTAAAACTGGGTTTGCTTTTATTTAATTTGGCATTCATTAATGACATTAATAATACAGAAATCATGGGGGAAATGTTAAGAAAGCCCCTTTTCAGCACAATCCCTACGTAGTTAAACCATTGTATGTTTAATTAATTCCAGAGACTCTGGTTCCTAATCAGCAGCTCATTAGCATTTCCTCCCAATTTTTCTCTTCACTTTGTATTACCTGAAGCATTTTGTGAGGTGGGCCTTGTGAATTTTAAACCACAGTGATCAATTTCTTCTCACATGAGAACAGACAGCAAGCTTCGGATGTCTGGGCACTTAAAACGTGGGGAAATTAGAGTATTTTTCAATGCTATAATAACAAATGTAAAAGATATGAAAAGGCTGTTCCTGCACCAACGGGGAAATATAGAGTATAAATGTTTACCTGGACTCCCAGAATTCCAAACACAATGAAAAAAGCACAGCAGATGAGGACGATATTCCCGATGGGTCTGAGAGACGTGATCAGAGTCTCCACCACCAGTTTGAGACCAGGAGCCCGACTTATCACCCTGCAACACACACACACACACACACACACACACACACACACACACACACACACACACACACACACACACACACACACACACACAC
>NW_022987593.1:6087583-6245083 GCF_902827165.1 Trematomus bernacchii | reverse complement strand
CAATTGTTTTAACTGGAAATAACAGAAGCGGCACACAGTGAAAACAACCTTGTGCTCATGACTCATTTAAACAGCCTTACATCAATATTTTTTTAATCTGGAACAAATGAATAATAATCAAAAATGCAGCAGGCCGTACCTCTTCAATATCTTCCTCGTCCTGGGTGTCGCTGCAGTTTGTGCTCACGTTAGCGTCGTCGGGGTCCGGGAGGTGGAAGGTGGTGCCGTTGCAGTCGGGGGAGTGGAGCACGGGCACCTGCAGGTAGTCCGCCTGGTCCAGAGACTGGTCCCTGCTGCTGTAGTTGGAGCTGGTGTGTGTGTCGGACAGCAGCGACTCCATCTCCCCCGACTGGCTCCTCCGGTGCAGGCTGGAGGCTCGGCTGATGCTCGTCCAGCTGGAGCGCCGGCTCTCCCATGGATCCTGTGTAGCCAACTTCAAACGGGAAGAAATATTTCTGACTGACTTCTTTAAAGGTCCCCTATTATACTGTTTTTCATCAATATATTATAAGTCTCAGATATATACAAAACATGTCTCTGAAGTGTTTGGCTCGAAATACCAAACAGATCATGCATTGTAGCATCCCATAAACCCCTCTGTTTCAGCCCTGTTACTAAAGTGCTGATTCTGGGTCTGTTACTTTACAGTAGATGAAAATACGGAGCCACTCCCCGCGCCCCTCTGAGAGATATTTGGTTAAAATAAAGCACAATGGTGCTCTAGGAGGAGATTCAGGTGATAAGGTGGGGGGGTTACTCTGGTTGGTTATTGGCTAATGGTTACACAAGCCAAAAAATCGTTATGACATCACAAAGTGGCTAAAATCTGATCAGCTCATTTTCAGACAGGTTTTTATATTTCAGAATCTCTTAATGCAGAGGGGACACATATATATGTATAAAAGACATGAAAACGTGGATTTAGCATAATAGGTGACCTTTAAGTGCAAGTAAACATCTCATTTTTCAGGGAACGCTTCATCTACAAAATTACCATTTCTATATCAAACACTTATCCCTTACCTTCAATTCTTGAAAACACATTATTTTTCTCACAGGCCTCCACTGTGATCAAAGAATAAAAAAACGATAAAAACCTTGATGAATTATCCAGTAGTATGCTCACGACTTTCATAGAAAATATTGTCCGTGGGAGTCTGAATTTTATCAAAAGATGTTTTGATAGAGTTTTGCTTTTGCTTCAGTTCATCAATACCTTTCTCAGTTTTGTATTCTTCGCTCACAGAGTTTTCCTCGAGAATTTAAAGTGACGTGCGGTGAGTAATTTATGTTGAATACAAATGGTCATTTTGTGGGTGAAGTATTCCATTAACAGACTGAAGGCACCCTGTGGAGTTATTGGCCAGTAGCACTGCTGTAGAGCAAATACCAGCCTGGACAAACATAAGGCCGTCAGATTTAAGAGCATTATTCAGCACTCTTTGTGATCTCGTTTTTATCTGTTAATGATTATGTGACTGTAGCATCGAAACCATTTCTGTCCTAGCTTAATGAACAAATGATATGTGACTCCACATGAGAAACTGCACACAGAAAGAGGGGGCAGGACATTAATGTAAAACACCTAATGTGTGAGAGACAGAGGCCTAACAGGCAATAAAAGAAAAAGCTTTTTAGATAGCTAATATATTCATTCCTCTCAAGTCTTGAAAAGAAAACACTGTGCTTGTAAAAATAAATATGTATATCCTTCTGTGTGAAACTGGATTCAAAGAAGGTCAAAAACATGTACATAACTTTCCAGGCAGAAGTAAATTAGTCCAACCACCTGAAATGTCACAAAAAAAGCCAGTAAAACTCGAGTGTAAAACCCTCATCTCTAAGCACTCATCCACAGCTGGAGAGAACACCATCTCTGACAGCAGCGTGCCACCAATTAACCGGCAGCGGCGGCTGAAAAGAGCAGCAATGCATGTCATTTGTCTCTGCGCTGCACGGGTTTGACTCTCTGTTAAACCACCGGAAAACAGTTCTCTCCTGCGATGATTCTGACACACCACATGATCAGAGCCGATAGAAGCTTTGCTTGGATCCACTCAGGTAATAAATATCGACACGTCGCAGACCCACAGAGTCAATTGAACAGTCCAGCCGAAAAATTGGTACTTCCAAGAAATGTTGCTTTGCAAATGTTATATGAAGAAGGAAATGCCTCAAATATATGTGTCTTAAGAATGCCCATGATGGGTTTTGTAGAGAATAACCGAATGTCAACAAACAAACTCCACTTTAATTAAAGGTCATAAGGAAGCTTTTTTTCTCATTTCGAATATAACATGTGTTATCAGTGTCAATTGTACACTGCAAAACAATCACAAATCCTCAGCTTTAGACATTCAAGATATTCATCTTTCCAATCAAATTGAAGGCTCAGCTCAACTTCATCTCTTCTTTTTAATATATTTTATAATTTTAATTTTGAGTGCTTCTGCAAATCAACTTTATTGCACTTTTGAATGTGGTGATAATACAATCATGTGGCCAAGGCTCACCGGAGACCTCAGCTCCAGGCTGTGGACGTCCATGGAGACGCCGCTCGCCCGCCGCGACTGGCTGTAGTTGATGGTGGGCGTGGCTGCCGTGTGTGTGATGACGGGCAGAGGAGGAGGGGGGAGGTGGAGCTGGGGCATGGAGGCCTTTGGGTTCAGGAGACCATTGGGACTCAACATCATGGCCTGGATCTTGAGCTCTGCACAAACACAACCAAAGGAAAACATTTTAGTTAAAGGATCATTTCTGTTTATTAAAACGTATTTTTCACAGTTATAGCTAGAAAATTCAGCAACAGAGGTCATGTTTTCTGATTTGTGAATTTGAAAACCTGAGGTGTAGTTTACATTTTGTAATTTAGTGATACACATGAGGAAGTTTCCCAATTAAGATACCAATTTCTTCAGGATATAGTCGTTAAAAATAGGTCTAAGATCAGACCAATGTTTAAAAAAAAACGTAATAAAAAGCACAGTTTGAAAATGTACAGTATTTATCTCTGGCTGACTACATTTCTGTTAGAAAACAGCTTTTACATCTCCATAGAGAGAGGAACTCTGGGACATGCAGCAGTTATTAAATGAATAAAGAATTCAAAACATGGAAAGTTTTCAAATTAATAAACAATTTTACAGAATCTTTGGGTTTCATCAAAATGATCTAATAAGGAAAGGGACTTCTTGGTATTGTTTGCTATACAACTAGTACCATAGGTCAGGTCATAAGTAAACGAGGAAGCGGTCTGTAAACGTATTACCCAAAATGTTTACACAGTTTGGGTAAAAATACTTCAGTTTGTGTATCTTTTCTTTTGAAAACACCCTTTAGTAAAGCTGTTGATTTGTTTAAAAGCTGGATGACCATGCATTTGAGGGTCCATGTTTCCATGTCCAGCTCTGAATTAATATAAGAGTTAGTACCTGCAGCGTACATCTCTCTCAACTTCTCCTCATCCTCGTAACAGAGCGACTGCCTCTCGTCATCCGCCTCGGATCTGTTGGCATCACCCTAAACACACAGACACACCCACATCACCGGGATCCCCACTATCATCATAATGTGCATCATCATCTTCATCATTTTCTCACTGTCTGTTGACTGGTATAAAAGTGAAAAATATGAGAAAGTTGAGAGGGACAGACTGAGAAACAAAGAGCGAGAGGCAGACGGGCGAAGGGGATCTCCAGTATTCTCTAGTTGAGTTATGTGCATGGCTTTGGCAGCGATCTCCTGTAGTCACGCCAATAAAGCTTTACTGAATTTAATTAAAATTCACGCCAGAAATATGGAGGCAGACGGCTTTGGCAAAGGGTATCTCTCTGTGTGTGTGCGTGTGCGTGTGCGTGTGCGTGTGTGTGTGTGTGTGTGTGTGTGTGTGTGTGTGTGTGTGTGTGTTTATGATAGAGCGCGAGAGCGCGAGCAAGTGCTCTCTGATGCTGGAGATAAAAGATGAAAACTAAACAACAAAAGCTCACCAGCTGTGAATGGCAGGCGATATCAAACACATCCTACCCTGGAGAGAATGGTGTGTGTGTGTGTGTGTGTGTGTGTGTGTGTGTGTGTGTGTGTGTGTGTGTGTGTGTGTGTGTGTGGTGTGTGTGTGTGTGTGTGTGTGTGTGTGTGTGTGTGTGTGTGTGTGTGTGTGTGTGTGTGTGTCAGTGAGAAAGAAAGATAGAGAGAAAGAAAGAAAGACAAGGGAACGGAAAGAGAAAAAGAGAGAGAGAGAGAAAGGGGAAGAGAAGACAACTGTGCAAGAACAGGAAAGCAACGGATAAAGAGAGAAAGGGGAGAAGCCACACAGGCAGGAAGCTGGAGATTATGCTCTCGTAGGCAGCTTTGGTATCATCAGCACAACGGAGCTCAATTAGTCCCGTTCTCGCTGCCTCGTTCTCTGGGTAGCTCAAATGAAACTGCATCTTTGCCCCTTACCTCGGCCTGAAAGCCCTCCACCAAAATGGCTACAAGCAAGTTGAAGAGGACGTAGTTGCCGAAGGTCATGAGGGCTACAAAGTAGAGGGCGGCCAACGGCGTGGTGGAGGCCATCCCATTATAGAGCACGGCGTTCCAGTCCTCCTGAGTGAGGATCTGCAGAGGGGAAGAGATCAAAGACACCGTCAAACAGAACGGACCAGAAATGCCTCACAACTGTAGTAGCTGTTTGTAAGTATAATAGGAGTCATAATACAAGAGGGTTCTTCCTTTAATATCTCATAGTCAGTTGAACGTTAATGATGCTCATCAGTGGTAAATGAGCTCCTGTGGAGTGCTTGAATCATTACTCTTCCTCCTACTCTGCTTGTGAAGCGTATCTCACCTGCCCACTGGGAGAGTTTTTATATTTTGTTGGAAAGTCGAGAGTGAGCACTCTCAAATTGGAGCACATGAATAAATGGGGAATATCGTCAGGTCTCCTACGGGTGACGGCGGCTTCTGCTGTTTGATTTCCTCCTAATTAGTTTTAAAATCGCACTTTAAGCTGTTTATTTAATAGGGAATTTCTTCAAAATTAAATATTTTTGTAAATGTATTTATGAACTCTTCTGGTGTGTCTGTATCTGAGGGGAATAGTGCATGTCGGTGTCTTTGTCTAACCTGAAACACAGTGACAGTCGCCCAGAGCAGAGAGTCAAAGTTTTTTCTGTCAGGTAAGGTGTCTCCAGTGTCTTGTCGCAAACCGAATTTGCAGCCGAACAAATGCATTCCCAAGATACTGCAACACACAAACAGACACAAAACAATCAGAAAATACATTACTTTCATTACATAGTAATTTATTATGGATATGTAATACTGCCTGCGTGAATAATTGTGTGAGTGGAAAGGGTGATGATGCATGTGGTAATATGTTTTGCAACAGTGTAAGAAAAAGGTCAGAAATAATGATTGCAATTTTCTGAAAGGTATAATTGAAGCTGAGAAAAGAACGATTTGGTTGGTGAGACTCAGCCTGCAGTATGGCCTTGAGAGAAAGGAAGACAAATACCTGAATATGAATATAAAGAGCATCAGCAACATGCAGAATGTGGCCACATTGTCCATGGTCTTCACCAGCACCACCAGCTGCCTCCTCAGAGCAGGAAGGAAGCGGACCAGCTTCAAAACCCTCAGCAGTCTGAAGGTACGAAGCACCGACAAGCCTCCCTCTGCCTCACCCATAATCTCCCACACACTGCAACACACACAAGCAGCATTATAAACACAAAGTTAGATTTACATTTAAGCAAGCAAAGTAATCAATATGTTCTTAACCACAGCTGCAACTCCACTTAAATCAGCATTAGCATCAAAGCACAATAGCCTCATTTCAGGTAAGGAAAGTTTTGTGGCTATGTGGCAACTGAAAAGAGGAAATGGGCCAATGCTGTTTACAGCTTACCAGCCAATAAAGGAGGGGATACCGTTGTGCGCTGGTACAGTAAACAAGCAAAGCCCTTCCAGCTCAGATACATAATTTAGCTTGTAGTACTTCATAATGGAGTGAATACAGGTCCCTTGGACTTCAGAGTGCAGCCACAGTGCTTCACTGCAGAGCCACTGTGACAGCTCGGGACTCTGACTCGCAGGGAGGATTTTCAAACGACAAAACCAATATCCACTTACAGAATATCCATTTTGGGGTTAATTTACAGTGAGAGACCCCTCCCTCCCTCTAGAGCCCCACCTGATGATGACAATGACGCTGTCGAAGCCGTTGTAGGGGTTCTTGATGTAGCCAAAGAGCCCGAGAGCTGCCAGCTTCAGCAGCATCTCAAGACTGAACAGACTGGTGAACACCATGTTACTGATCTCCAAAATATCTGTCAGCTCCTTCGGCTGAAGAGGCGCAGTGTTTGTGGAGAGAAAACAGAGAGAGATTGATGTACATATTGGACAGGCAGAGAGAAAAATGAACAAATAAACAGAGACAGACAGACTGGCAGTGAGGAGAGTAAACATGTTTCTGAAATGCCCCTCAAGGCTGCAGTTTAGCTTTATATGGATGATGAAGTCGCAGATATGGAGAGCGCAGCTGCTCCAGGATGTGAATACAGGTGTGCTTTTACCGACTATCCTCTGGAGTAGAGTGAGGGAATACACTTTTTATTATTGATGTCATTCATATTACTTAAAGTTGTGATTCTCAATTTGCAGGGCAGGGCCACTCTTGGGTCTGTAGAGGTATTACAGGAGGGAAACACATGACTGGAAGGAAAAGTTGGAGCTGAATTCATTTGATTCTAGTCAAAAAGGAGTGTAAAGCAAGGCTATCAATATTGATTCAGACTGCGTAACACTGTGCATATTATAAAATGATCTTACTCTCAGGTTCACTGTAGAATAACTGAGTGTTTTTTTCAGTCCAAGTCTATGTTTAAGTAGTTATTTTCATGAATCCAAAAGTAGTTCATGTACATTTTAGATAATTATTTTCAAATATGTTTTGTCAGTAATTTTCACACTATTTTTGGTTTGTAAAAAGAATTGTTTGCAGGGCGATAGGGGCATTAAAGGCTTTCTGATTGTAAACAGGGGCAATTTGAGAACCACAGATTTTAAGTTTTATTCTTTAACTTTTCAACAAATCTAAAAATAAAAAACTCTATAGTCCACATATCTAGAGTGTAATATATCACATGCCATCATGCCATGGAGATCTTGTTGAATAAAAACGATGGTATTGAAACATAAGCCATGTACCGTGGCATGAGGTGGCATTTCTTCATTACAGTAAATACAAACATTGTGGTTTATTTCTCCCAGCTTGACAAACAAACGCAGCAGTGTAAACAAGAAGATGTGTCTCTGAGCATGCTCGGTGACATTTGCCTGTCAAAGAGCTACTTTCCGGGGATTCAAAAAACATGAACACTCTGTTCACGTTCCCTGAAATGAGGAAGGGTAATCCAACTAAATTGTATGGCTCTGTATTTGTACTAAAAAATGTTGAGATGACAATCGAATTCTATGGCACAGAGAAAAAACGGTACCAGGCTGTTCTTCTATTCCTTTATTCATTCATACAGTTCACTCTTGGTTTTGGTCTTTTCAAAGGACCGGCTCATTTAAAAAAAGATAAAATAGAGCTGGTTTTATCCTTAAATGTTAGATATTCAAGAAGTCAAGGCCATCCAAGTCTATCATATTGTTCAGGAAATGGGCCAAAGGCAATCTTCCCCCGTCTCCCACCGTCTCTCTCTGCCTTTCAGCCAATCACAATGTCAGATCTGCTCTCCTCCTCCTCCTCCTCACTTCTTCACTCGCTCACACTGGCTTTTCTCACTCTGCCCCGTCTCCACACCGCTCACTCTCTCCTGTCCCAGGGTCACGCTTTAATTAACACTTCAGGTCTTATGAGTTTCTCCACCTTCTGATACATGCGTGCTCAGCCCACACAAAGTCACACTCACACATACACACACGCACACGCTTGGTGATCCCATATGCTTGGTGTTGTACGTTTTGATTGGAGGGTGGGGTTATTGACTTCACAGTGATTAGCACATCCATTTTCAATCAAACTGTACCACATTCAATCTGCAAGTGTCTCACACATAGCTATGCATGTGCATACACACACGTGCAGCCTCTTACCATCACTCAGACCCTTACATACCTGTTCGTGGTACTCTATGCCCATCGACAGTGTGTTAATGAGGATGGCAATCATGATCCCTCTGCTGAAGTATCTGCTGGAAACGATGAGTTCCAGTTTAGATTGGAGTCCCGCCCAGCAGCGCTTGTACAGCCTTTTCTTCGGCTCCGACACCTGAGCATCGACGCGGCGAGGGGGGCTGCTACAGTGGCATGGGCTGCTACTATGACACGGGCTGTTGCCATGGCATGACTTGCTGTACCCATGATGCTGATCTTCAGGATGCTCATTAACATTTTCACTATCACTCAGTTGGTTGTAGTAGATGCAGTACGGGCATACTGAGGAGTCTCCTGGGACTTCACCTGGCAACGGTAACCCAGGCTGCCCGGTACACCCACCTGCACAGACACAGGGAAGAGGTGATATAGACACGGGTTAGTAACATCATACATCCTACATGCACAAGGTTAATGGTAAATAGTTGATTCCGCATGTTGCAATCCTGCAGATGATATTTCGTCACTCAATATATAATCTGCCAGGTAAAGGAGAGCACCTTCATTTAATTATCTGTGAGAAATTCAATAACATGGAAGACACTGTGCAGTTGGGATGCTTTTGTGAAGAGGGGGAGATCTTTTATTAGAACAGGGGTTTGTGTGTGTGTGTGTGTGTGTGTGTGTGTGTGTGTGTGTGTGTGTGTGTGTGTGTGTGTGTGTGTGTGTGTGTGTGTGTGTGTGTGTGTGTGTGTGTGATAGGGGGAAGGGGCGTGGAGTGAAGCGGGAGTAAGATTTCAGCAGAATTCATTAGCAAGCAGCTCGGGAGGAATGCTCCAATGGCATAACAACAAAGACTAATCTAGCAGGAGCAGTTCACTTGTCATCACAATTACAAGAAATTCATGTTTCACTGGAGACTGATATAGTGAATCCAATCTAGCCGTTCTGTGGTGAGCCTCTATATAGATAATATGGGCTGCAGGGAAACTTTCAGCAGGCGGAATTGCTCAAAATTGCTCTCCAAAAACCTTTTCTGTAAAAATAATTCGGCCCAGGATTGCCAATGCATTCGAGCACACACTGAATTCTACTCAGTTTTCTTTGCATTGGAAGTGTGCCAGTTACATTAACCACTGAGTTGTATTACACTGTACTTTCTCTGTCACTTAACATTTTACACATGAAGGTCAAACATAATGGGGAATACCACTTATGGCTTCTAACACTGGATGGTAGGGCTGTACCTTTTTTCTTTTTTTTGACATTGGAAACTTCTAGTGAGATTATACAAGTTTCAAAGGTCTGTCGTCATATTTCATGACATCATCACCCTAGAAGAAAATAATAATCCGCCAAGAAAATGTGAGTAACTCTCTCTTTCTATTAAATTCACTTTCTTTAATTAATATAAATCTTCAGTGCTTGCCTCCCTTTGTGTGCAGCAAGCGGGTGAGCAAGTAGTGATTGTTGATTTTGAAAGGCTAGACACCAACAAATAAGGATAAAAGCAGCATATTTTGTTGGATAAAAGCATGGTTTTGGAAATGCTATCCATCTTTCTTTTTTAAATAATGTTGACTTTCCAACTTTACACCTCTCTGGAGTTTTATGAAATGTGTGGATCAAACAAATCCTTCACAGCCACCATTGGAATCTATGAATAGGATAATACCATTCATTTAGAGCCTGTTTGCCACCGGTTCAGACAGTGTTATCCTCACCTCACCTGTCTCTCCTCTGCTCCACTCCATGAGTGTGTGTGGAGAGACTAAGCTGCGAGAGTAGGAAATATTAATGATTGAGTTAAATTTTTAGCATCGGCACTCATAATTCTGCAGCGCTGGTAAACAGGGGAAACAATGATTAGTGTAGCTTCATCTTTATCTGCAACCGTGCAGAAATACTGGGTTTAAACAGAATGAATGGACATGCAAGAAAAAATATTTAACAATCAAATGTTGATTTAAAGTTGAAATGTCATCGTTATGAATGAAGCTTTCGGAAAATAAGCATAAAGCCAGATTTTGTAGTCTGAGAAAATAGCAGAAAACAGACAATGTCACTGTGATGTTTTCAGTGTTATTTTCTAAAGCCCAAGTATGGAGTCTTTAAAAGTATGTGTTGTGATTTGGAGCGTATCAGGGAATTAAAGTCAGGATATCTGCTGCTCTGAATTTGACCGTCCAGTTGAATGTTTCTGTGAAGTGGGTCCCCCAATATGTAGGAGTGCATTCCTTTGGAGGAGCCCTTTAAACCCTTAAAAATCAGAACCATAAAATCTTCAAGGGCAAGTTCTCAAAGTGTGTGATTTATCCAGAGTAACTTTACATTGTCTCTGCCAAGACCTGCTGCCGTTAATTATCTAAAAATGCATTTTATAACACATTTAGTGTAAGTAAGTAAAAGATGTTCAATCAGGGTGACATGTCTCTTCAATATCCTGTTGTTAATCATTTCCATGAACAGTCACATCCTAATTCCTTCCTTTTATATCTCCCCTCAGATTTAAGGTAATCAACCAGGATGAGATATGTACAAAAAGGTCAGGGAGATTTGTTCTGGATGAATTATCAATTGTTAAAACTGCAATCTGTAGGCTTGAATAGGTTTGACTAAAGCGTTATGACTCTTTTGACATATTTTGTTAAATACAGTGTTTTGTTGTATGACAGCATTTGCCAAATGTGTTTAACAGATTATTTGTTTATCCAGCATGAAACTGCTGTACATGTGTGTTGACCTCCACTTTCATACATCACATCACTTAGTCTCCACATTTGTTTTCTACAAATCCCATAGGCCAAAAATACCCCAAGTGCAATATTATGTAAGGGTGACAGATGCGTTTCCTTTGGGCCTATTACCTGAATGTAGAAATACAACAAAGTGTACAGTTTGCCTCGCAGGCTGATCAAGGACTGAACGCTTTTTAATGTAAAATAAAATGTGCAGGGCATGCAGAAGCTCTTCTCCTTTTTTATAATACTTTGAGCATATTTAATCCACATACACTGTGTCAGAGGTGACAGACTTCTGTGAGCTGCATGTCTAAATGCTGCCGAGGGCGAGTGGGGGAATATGCTCTGTTATAATTTGGGTGAATTGAGTCTCAAAGATTATTTATTTTAAAGAAAGAATCAGAAGAAATAAAGCAAAGTTACCCATAACACAGGGACAGATCAAAGAGACAGTTCATGTTTAAATCCAAGTATTTTTCTTCTTACCTTGAGCACTATTTATCAATCTAGATTGTTTTGGTGTGAGTTCAATAGTATTGGAGATAGCAGACAATAAAGCAGGTTTTTTTTAAGGTTGTGCTGCCTTTTAGATTGAATGTTGCTACCATTTGGTGTCTTCCATGTTCTTGTCTTACAACTTTAACCCCTTGAGTGTGTTTTCAATGTATTCATATTATTGTAAAATTGAGGTCAACTTAAAGCTTTCGATTGTACTTTGCTCTTTTATCACTTCTGTTTCCACAAAACATGATGACCTTAAAACCAAGATGGCGACGGTCAAAATGTTAAACTTGAGTCTTCAAAACCATGGTCCACAAAACAACGGGTGACATCACAGTGACTACATCCACTTCTAAGATACAATTTATGGATGGCACTCAGCTTCTTGTGCTCAAAGCATCAAAATTACATTTGAAAAAAACTCAACAGCAAGGTCTCACACCAGAAAGCACTACTGAGCTACACCAAAACATTGAGCACGAGCCTCTCGTACGATGAACAGAGCCAGAGATTTTCCTTTGCTGGTGTTATGGGGGTTGCACACGCACACGCATGTATGCAGTACGACTAAATTACACAAAATTACAATGTCCTTTTACTTTAAAAACAACGCTATATATTCAGCTCAAGGGATAAATATAAGGTTTACAACACCCATCTTAATATATAATTTCCACAGACCTGGCTTGCACACACGCAGCCAGCAAAAGACAGGACTGTCAACATTCAGTGTCAATTTCTGAAATCCCAAACTCATACACCTCGACTAATGAATCAAAATGATTTCACCGCACATATATGTTCCTGGTGGATGCACTGCTGGCCAGTGGTTTGATTTAATGTCTAAATATTTTTGGCATATGATTACCGTAAGCCCAACAGCTAAGAGAGTGAGTGTCTGTGTTGTGAAATTGTTAAGTGAGTACATTAGGAGGTGCATAGCTGCGCTGGATGTTGAGAGACAGAGAGAGAGAGATGCAAACAAGCTTAAAGAAATAAAGAAAAGTAAATGATATTGTAAAATAAACCACAGACATGTGTTGAGGGTGCTACAGGGGGGCTATGGCAATCCTAGGGGTAGTTAGAGCACCTCAAATCCCCTCCCTCTTTTGCTCTTGTCCATAAATGCACAATTTGTTATGTGCAGTGACATGGTAAGCACTTGTAATTTGGTAGAAAGAAAACGGTGTCTAATTAAATCTGCTCACAAAACGGTCTGTTATTAACTGGTATTCATTTCTGAAACAAAAACATTGCTAATGCCATTCAATCCCCCTATATTTGAGATGAGTCATATCTTCAACACTCTGCAATTCACACAACAATAATCTAGATTGATTATTAGCAGGTAAGAGGAAGAAGTGTTAACATTTTTGGTTGAACTCTTCTTTGAAAGCTTTGTTAACAACCCCTTTAATCTAAATAATCAACACATCCATGCAGTCACACCTGCAGGGACCAGGTTGACGAGCTAATAGCGGAGCACAAACACTGACACCCTCAAACACACACACACACACCCACACACACCCCTTGGTTCTCACCATGCTCCAGCACCAGCTGTGGCAGTCTGTTGACAGTCTCCTTGGCAACCAGCCTCTTCTTGTCCCGGGCCTTTGCATCCAGGTGGCTGAGGAGGGGCGATATGAAGGGATAATTAAAACCATTCCCTCCGTTTCTCACCTCAGGCTCCTGCTGAGGCTGGGGGGGCTGCTGGTGGTGATGATGATGATGATGCTGGTGATGCTGGTGATAAAGCTGATGAAGGTGTGACAGGTCGTTGGGAACGTGGCCCGAGTGCCGGTTAGCGAGTCCGTTCATCTCCCCAGCTCCGCCCCCCCCTGCTGGCTCCGCCTCCAGGGTCTTTCTGACACACGCAGTGGAAGTGTTTTCGTGTCCCAGCGACGCAGCGGCCCAGGCGCCGCCACGCCTTGCGGCCCAGGTGCCCCAGGTAGCGGATGATCTCCTCGTAGCAGCTCCCTGGTTGGCTGTCGCTGGCCAGCGTAGAAGCCGATTGGTGGAGCTGCCGGGCGCGCTGCTCCGATTTCATTAAGGCGTGTTCCCTCTGCTTTGTTTCAGAAAACTGGGTTGCTATGACGACCAGGCACAGATTGATCATGAAGAAGGAGCCCACCTGGTCATTACAAAAAAACATGACACACTGTTGTAAAAATACAGTCCAGTGTCCAATGTATTCAACTTTATCTAATGCAATCCAATACGACAGCTTAGCCATAAACGCATCGCAAAGATCATGATGTTCAGAGTTGAGAGCCTCTACTGTGACATGATTACATGTTTTAATGTTCAAAAAGGTGCTTTTATGTTTCTCATACTACCTGTGCTGCAGCCCCTCTTTTCCCCCTCTGTCTGAAATCAGAGCACAGTCTGCTCTGATTGGTTAGCTGGCTCTGTTAACACACTTCGGGAAAGGTAACACCCCAAAAAGCATAATAGGGCCTCTTGAAGGATGTTCTCTGCAGAGGTTTTGAACTGGACTGAATTACGCTGAGAAGTATTTTTTAACAAAACGTTATACAAGGTTTTGAAGAGTCATTGTGAGGCTCCAGCCCTTTCAAGCCTGGCAGTGAAGCCACCATAGTACTCCAGACTAATCCAAAAGTGTCCAAAGAGGTGTAGCTGAGGCGGGCCTGGGTGAAGTACAATGTGAGTCAGCTAGCGGCCCAATATGTTGAGGAACCCACCTATCCCTCAGTCCTAGCTCTTAATTATGCATGCTTTTATACATTAACAATAAAAATAGTAGACATTTGCTATTTTTTTCACTGGGCTGTAAACGTGTATTACTGCTGTGAAGTGGGCCATTTTAACATGGGGGTCTGTTGAGATTGATCTGCTGGATCCAGCTTCATGTGGCTCTAAAAGCAGTTTTTGGCACTACTTCAAAGGCTGCTATTTTCAACCCTGGTGGTTTCCGCTAAGTTTAAAATGTTTGACTAGCCCATTTCCAAACATGAGGGGAGAAAATGAGAAAAAGCACTTCAATATGATGTACAACATGAAAAGGTAAAACCTATGTTAGATGTGTGAGTGTGTGTGAGAGTGCACTTACTATAATGAGGAAGATAAAGTAGATGAAGTTGTAGAAAGAGTGTGCATCCATGACATAGTACATGATGTCCACCCAACCTTCCAGAGTGATCACCTGTATGAAAGCACACAGTAATCACAGTGAGATGTCTCATTTGCATCATCATTATTGATAAAAGATCAATCCCTTTATATAAGTCCTACCTGAAAAATGGCAATCCATGCATATCCAATATTGTCAAAGTTAATAGCTCCTTTGTGGGGGTTTACTTCGCCGGTCAGACACTCGTTGTAATACTGGTACCAGTTCACACATGACCCTGAATCGTCTCCTCTGAGTCCCTCCTCTGTCCGGGCCTCCTCAGGACTCAGGAGGCAGTAAGTCCTGCCCACACGGCGGCGAGGAACATCCGAGCATCGAAGCATCCCGTTCTCTCTGTCCATTGAGCAGATGAACGGGTGGTCATCAGTGCCATCTTGCTTATAGTAGCCACTCAGGAAGGAGATGTTATATCTCCTGGAGAAGAAGAGAAAAACATTTCGTATGAATTTATTAGAAACACCTTAATTACGGAGGGTAGGTTAACAGAACAGCATAGAGCAAGAGCCAATACATACTGTCACCTTTGGTACAGCTGGGGCAATAATATACTTATAATATATGTGCTTAAATCTAAAGTAGTTTTCCCCATTCTACAAACAGACAGTTTCTCAGAACTTTTCTACTTTTCTTCCTGTCTGTGGCACTTTGCCCCAAGCCCGTCCCTAAGAAGATGTAAATCTTCAAAAATGGGTCACAGTAAAGAAAAAACAGTTTTAATTTTGCATTAGGAGCTGCTCACTGTCATTTTTCAGACAGGAGGGATTGTTGGACTATTTTCAGTCACGGATTAATAGCCATTTGGTGAGCTACTAACAGCAGGAATGTGTATGTGAGATTGACTCAATGTAAACTAAAGTGCCCATGTTCATTAAATGGAGGAACTTGTCAACATGTGCTCAATAATATATTTTCTATTGTTTTTTTTTACAACAATGACACCGAAGAACAAGCCGTATTAGAATCTGGCTGCACAAATAAAACTTGTTATAGTCAAACCATTTTATTGTTGGTTTTGGTCCAATGGGAAACACATAGAATGGCTCTGTTTGTTTTAAAACTAATCACAAAAGGGGCTTAGAATACCAAAAAATACATATCTGGACAAATTCAGGTAACGTTTGAACGATTTTTATGGAAATAAATCGTTAAACAACCTATTGTTTGTACAGACGGTCTGGTTTCTGGGAAAAAACAGAAAGACAGTGCGTAATACACAAGAGTGTTTAGGGAGGAAATTAGGAAACAGAAAGAGAAATACAGATGAAGGGGAGAAAGAAAAGAGAGAGGCAGGGTGCAGTGGAGAGATAAGCAATCAATCATGTGTGGTGTAGAGACGGGTCACAGAGGAGCAGGGCTCTCACTTCTTATCCAAAAAGGTTATTTTGTTGTTTATTGTCTCAAATGCTAACTGAAACTAAAATCCAAAGAACAATTTGTTCCGGGTGGAAATGTATATGCTACTTATTTAGGAGGCTATTGTGACAACATGAGTTTAAAGCAGGAGCCAATAACAATGTCACATTGTCTTTCCTGATACAGCTGCTCTACGTTAGAAATACAATCACAGAGTCCTGGCTTGGTGATAAAATTAGAATAATGCAGTGCTGAGGATTCTGTTGTTGTCATAATACTGCGTTCTAGTGAAAATAAACGGAACTATTTTGAGTCTACAGCTCTCGGATGTGACAACAGGGAACAATATGCCAAGGAACTGAGTAGACCCTTCTGCCTACTCACTCTTGAATCACAATCTTTTATTAAAAGCCGTTAGTTATTAAGGGCTGTGATCAGTAGGATTTGTCAATGACGGTTATTAAACACAACATTTATAGTTGGCCCCTCCTCCCCATCTCAAACCGCAAAGGCCATCTGCCTCGTTGCAGTCGATGCGTAAATACAATTCTAGCACTTGGTCGATACATTTTCATAGAGGTTGACACTTAGAAGTCTTCTAATTGCAGAGAAGTCAGAAAAGAACAGGCCTAGTGCAGCACACATAATCCTATTCCCTTTTGGTTGTAGCCTGGTTCACTGTTATAATAATTATATTTACTATATTTTATTGTATTTTTAATATTTTTTGTTGTATTGTATTCACTTTTTTCATATTTAATTAAATTCATGATTGTTTGCATTGAAAAAATAAACGTTGACTTCAATTAAATGTTTTTTTTATAACAAATTACACATAATTGTATTAGATTAGTTAAAAGGGAATAGTATAATAATATTATATAATATATGGAACCTAATATTTAGTATTTAAATTTACTATTATTGCTTTCAATTAACCTAATATAATTATTTGTAACCTGTTGACATAATATATTTAATTAAAGTCAACTTTAAAATGTGTTGCGTGTGCTCAAGGACCTTTAATTGTTTTGGGGATTCACACTTTTAAATATATTTTTTTTTACTTCATTTGAATATGTTATTAAAATAATTTAGTGTTTTTGATTGCATTCCACTGAGTGAACTTTTCTGGTTTTAATGTAGTTTTTTCTTTTCCAAATCACATTGAGTGTTCTGCTATTAAAATAAAGTGTCATCATATATTTTAGTTAAGTAACAGTAACTGCACAATAATTATTAAACAACATTGTATCTGAGTAAATCTAACGGTACAACAGTACAGGCTGTTCCGATGAACTCCACGGTCAGGGATTATTATCTGAGTGGGAAGGTTGAGCAGATGTGAGGTCAGGTGCTGAACATGATGTTATCTGATGTTATGTGATATTATCTGATCATTCTTTCGTACATGTGAGTGGGAGCGAGGCTGAGAGCGATTGTGTTCCTGCGTCGGTTAGACAGATATCGAGCATGACGTGAACGATCATGTATGAGAGAGCTGGAGTGACAGTGAAACTCTGAGGGATCACGTTGAGTCAGTCACTGAGAGTCCCTGAATACCGGAACATAGAAATTCACTTAGCCCTCCTAATCCCTTGATTTGTGATCCCTAATGCTGGAGGTTACTGCAGGAAACACATTTACTTACTCTCAGACGGCGCTGATTAGAGAACAACTAGATCAGACTATCAGTGTTATTGATCCTCTCTTAGAAATAACAGCTGAGGGAAAGAAGCTAATCAGTTGTGAGCAAACTTTTCAAAGAGGTTTCAAACTAATGAGGCCAATGCATCCCTTGACGTGACATCTGCTGGTTACTATGGTTACTCACATTTTGACATCCTCTCCCATGAAACAGCGGTTCCTCAGTAGCCCCGCCCACAGCTGCACGCCGACGATGCCAAAGATGAAGAAGACGAAGAAGCACAGTGCCAGCACGTTGCCCAGCATGGGAAGTGTGTCGAGGAGGAGGGTCACCAGGATACGCATGCCTGCCAACACACACACATGCAGCACAAACACCATAGGCAACTGTGACACACCATGGATGTATAAAGAGAGCTGGAAACAGCATTGGAAGTGGAGGCAAGTTTATTCGTGTGCAAAGTTCAACTTCTGAGTATAACATTATTCATATCTTCCTTCTCCATGAGCCCATAGAGCAGAAACTATTAGTGCATTTGACAACTTTTATGACCAAATGGCATTACCTTAATTGACACAGAAGTTGCAATGCCACAGTTTGGTCACTACAAAAAAGTGGCTTTAAAGCCTCACGCTGATCCTGCATCCAGTTCTCTTTATACATCCGTGGAACGTAATAGCATCTGCGACTTTATAGCAAAATAAAGGTCACTCTAGACAGGAGACACTTTAATGTATGTTGCACAAACTGGAGCAGTAATGTATTGAATGGTAAATAGTTACCGTCCAAACAATAATACTCCACTCTGCTAAAGTGCACAGATACAAAATGCTTCCTATTCACTGCTTCTAGACTTGGCTACCTGAAACACACTCAGCCTGAGTTTGGCCAAGGTCAATGAGTTTGAAAACATGTGATGGCCAGTTGTGTGAAGCTGATAAGAACAACCTGAGAATCTCAATGATTCCCTTGACTTTGTTCACTGTGTCCTTATTTGTTTAAACATGCATTCATCAAGAGGAAAGCTGGAGCTGTTAATGGCAATCAAATTAGAAGAGTTCAAGGACAGTAACACATCTTTCATTGTCTTGGCTTTGTATGTGATTGCTGACTTTCAGGTAAGTGTGTTTCCATGTCAAACATTGCGTCCCTTTTTATACTTGGCCCAACAGATATAGGGGACAGAGAGTTGATGGATTGAAAGTGAAAGCAGTCTTTCTTTCACAGTCATCATATTTAATATTAAGTCAGTGGCTTTCTGCAGGCTATGACCCACAGATGTCAGTCGTCCAGACACTTGGAATCTGTCCTGCTGATGTTCTGCCAGGCCTGAACTGCAGACATCTTCACTTCTTGCCTGTTACGGAGGCTTTTCGCCCTCATTCTAGTCTGAAGCAAGCACACCAGATAATGATTTGGAATGCAGTCGGTAATTTGATCTGAGCCCTTTGTACTACCATGCAATTATGGGCTGTATTTAATCCATGTGTTACTTAATGATTGTTGATATGTCTTGAGAAAGGCCCCTGTGTGTCAAAATGTTGACACTTTTTAAATAAATCAATGCAGCGAAGACTAATGTGTGTGGGAATTGACTTTTTTCTTTGGAATTGGATCTTAGGAGAATTGATTCCCTGCACCACAACCGAGACAAAGCAGGTGACGTTTATGTTGCTGTCCACTGATTATAGATTGCAGTCAGGTCAGTGTCTTGTCTTGAGTCAAGAACTGTTGCACGGTTTGACCATAAAAATCTCCTTATTTTCCATCTCTCTTCTGTCTTAACAGTCTTCGACCTGCTGCATTGTCCTAAAGTCAGAGGAGTCTTATACTGTTCTGCTCCAACTGTACTGGTCGGATGTGTAAAAGGCCTTGTCAGCACTTTTAACCTCACAGTTAGTGTTTCATTTAAAATCCAATGTACAGAGCCAAAACAACGAAAGACAATAAAAACCTTTTACATTTTGAGTAGGGCTGGGTGATATAGAGAATATAAACATCTAAATATACTTTAAATAGCAAAACTAAAATGACTGTTTTCCTTATAATTATGTTATATTTTTGGATTATCATTGGGGAATTATTATTATGATTTATTATATCATAATCCTTTAGTTGATTTATTAATTATATGATCCTGCAAAGTAACTTAAGCTGTCAGATGAATGCAGTGGAGAAACAACATTTTTAAAAGTATAAAGTAATGAAATAGAAATACTCAAGTAAAGTACCTCTACATTTTACTTAAAGGTAGGGTAGCTAAGTTTGAGAAACCGGCTCGAGATACACTTTTTGTTATATTCCATGGAATGCTCTTAACATCCCGATAGCAATGAATATCTTAAGAAAAGAAAAAAATCCATAAAAAAATGTCATCTGTGGAAGCCGTAGTGCTGTAAAAAGCACGACCTTCCCGTGCCAGCCGGCCCGGCTAAAATAACTGGATGGCCTACCTGCCTGTCAGCCTTCCATCTGTGCACAAACTTATCTCGTGCCCTCATTGGTCATGTGCGCGTTCGTGTGTGTTGGAGGAGGGGCTCTGTAAGGAAGTGGCAGATTTTCTCCGGTTGTGTATTTTCAAATTCTAGCGATCTCGAGCTGGTTTCTCCAACTTACCTACCCTACCTTTAAGTACAGTACTTGAGTAAATGAACTTGAACAGCTAGAACAGTCTGACTACTTCACAAAACATCACTTTACTGTATTTCGGCATTTGACCCGGGAAAGACATCACTTATACCATATTAGCGATTACAAGTTTAACATCACAACATGGCTTTAAAATGAATATATTGCCCAGCCCTGCTTTGAGTGCAGTGTGTGTTGGAGGAATAAGGAGACAAACTCACTGGGAACTCTGTTGATGGCTCGTAGTGGGCGGAGCACCCGGACGGTCCTAATGGCTGACAGGCTGACGTTGTGTCCATCAAGCGAGTACTCCAGCATTCTGCGTAGAGGGAAAGCCACCGCTGTGTCAATGGCATCGTGATCAGCCTGACCTTGGCCAACTCTGACGTCTACAGGGAATCCAGCAGTGCACGGTATCTGGGATACATAGCCTTTTAACTACCAATCACCGAGGTCTCTGTCTCTCAGGACCCAATGATGCCATTGTCATTCTGCAAAGCTGTCGCGCACAGACATAAACTTCCACCGGTTCCTCTAAGCACGCGCACACACACGCTTGACATTTAACTGGCATTAAACAAGTGTCTAAGCTTTACACAAAACACACACATACACACACGATTTTGGCTCATATTTAATGTCAAATGCGCGTGTGTAGGTGTGCACGTGGTTGTGTGCGTCTGTCCAACAACTCACCCCACCACAACAATGAAGAAGTCCAATCGGTTCCACGTGTCGCTGAGGTAGCCGCTCTGACCTATGATCCCCAGAGCCACCATCTTCATCACCATCTCCCCGGCAAAAAACACAAAGATGCCATCATCCAGAGCCTGCAAACGCACACACACACACACACACACACACACAACCACACACACACAAACACACAACCACACACACACACACACACACAACACCACACACAGAGGATTAGTGTAAACTGATTAAGAGGGAGAAAAAAATTAAAGCAAAAACTTTCCAGACCCCTGATAATGAAGTCTCAGAGCTGAACATAATTAGTTTGTAATTTCAGTGTGTGTGTGTGTGTGTGTGTGTGTGCGTGCGTGTGTGTGCGTGTGTGTGTGTGTGTGTGTGTGTGTGTGTGTGTGTGTGTGTGTGTGTGTGTGTGTGTGTGTGTGTGTGTGTGTGTGTGTGTGTGTGTGTGTGTGTGTTTTACCTGCAGCAGGAAGGGTGTGCGGTCACAGGGCTGGAACATCCCGAGTGTCA
Organism: Trematomus bernacchii; assembly: GCF_902827165.1. Classification (NCBI taxonomy): domain Eukaryota; kingdom Metazoa; phylum Chordata; class Actinopteri; order Perciformes; family Nototheniidae; genus Trematomus; species Trematomus bernacchii. The sequence continues at coordinate 6,223,749 of NW_022987593.1, read as the reverse complement.
CGCAGTTCAGGAGGATGGCCAAAATGCTCACACGCTCGAACCATGTGACATGAGGTTAAGTGTAAACACCACAGCAGAGTTTGAACATTGATTACAATTAGTTACCCTCAACAGAAAGCCAACAGGATGTTTCCATTGGATCAAATGTACTATTATCGAAGCAGAAAATGAACTGAAACAACACCACCCAGACTTCTGAAGTGTTAATGCAATCAAAAGAAGTAGAAAGCTAACATGTAGCTATAAACAAACTACACCATGGTTGCATAACTTTAACGTCACCACAAATAAGTAGATTCGTTTTTGAGGATGGCATGAGGGCGTAAAATGTCCCAGACAACTTCTGAAATCTCCAGTCTTTAGTTTTTTTACACTTATTAGCAACCGCCTTTTTAGAGACACATATAACCTTTAACATTCACAAATGGGGTATTTCATTTTATGTCATATGAACTAAAAGGGGACAAACACTTAAGCTAGTGTTAAGCGGAGACAGTAATTCAGGCAACACGAGGGATGGAACTGATATCCTAGTTTAAGACTCATTCCTGCAATATTCTTTAGGTATTAGCTGCTGGGTCAATGTTTTAGTTTAAAGAGGGTTGAGATTCGATTAATGGAATTAAAGATGGGCAAAAACGTAAAGGAAAATAACATGAAGGGTTGAAGCAAGTTTTTGTACCAACGCAAACTGCCAGAACAGCATCAGTGCTAGGTTTTACAACACTCTAAACTCTACCTGAGTGATAAATATCATCCATCCAAGATATTGATAAGCACTGCATAACCATGGACTGTATATATAAATTGTAAAACGTGTCACTCTGAATTCCCCCTTTGAGATCTGGCGACTGATAAGACCATAGAATATTATTCACATCATTTTCATTCTCATCAAGCCACGCAGTGACCCTTTGTGCTCTATGTGGAATCATCTGCATCCATTATGTTTCTCCGTTCATTTATTCAGGTGTTTCCTTTGCTTTGACAGACCATCTAGTCAATGGTCTGTAGAAAAAAACTGGTACACATTAAACTCGAGCCATGTCGCTCTTGCAAACAAAAAGATGCAAGACTGATGTTACAAAATATATTCAAGCACAACTGTTATGTGCACAACTTTGCACTTAACAGCTTGCAAAATCAAATGTGCAAGCACAGAACTGAAAGGGGTAACCTCAAAAAGCACTTTTTGAAGGGTGGGAGATTGCTAAAATAAGCTAAAATGTATCAACTTGAATTTACAGACGCTGACATGACATGTTGACATGTTTAATATTCACAACTACAAAAGAAAGAGAGCTACCAGGAAACACATTTGACGTCAGATTAAGTGTAAACTTGCATATATGGCGGGTGTTTGTGCATCTTGCTGTCAAACACTCCAGTAGGAGCACGGCTCAAAAGTGGTAAGCAGAGGGGTTTAAAGAGGAAAATAGTCTAAAGTGGAAAGTTGAAGGACTGATTGTGTTGCCTTCATGCCTTCATAAAAACTGCTGAATGGATGACAGGAACGTATTTAAGAGCCAAGGACGCGTTCATAATAAAGCCTGGAAGCATGCACATGGACGCATACACATAGGAAACACACGCGCTCACACATAGAGTCCCTTCCCCGGACACTTTGCTCTCGAGAGGGCGAAAAAATTAATGAGAGTACAATCCTTTATCACCCTTGAGACATAGAGAGAGAGAGGGGGGGGAGAAAGGGAGAGAGAGAGGGTAATCCAGTGTCCTCCCTTCGCTCTCGTTGCCATGGGAACCCCCATCTCACCGTGGGAACTGACTTCTGAGTTTCACAATCCGCTTGCATCCTGTCTGGACTGGAACACAACATAATTAATACGCTCTCAAAACACACACGCACGCACGCAAAAACGAAAATGATGTCCTTTAGCGCAGCTCCATCCTTTCCTCACTGCTGAGGAGGCTCGTTTGAATCCTGTTCCATCTTTATAAGTTACCCTGAGTGTCCATAAAACACACGCTCTCACACACACACACACACACACACAGAGTGAAAACAAGGCGCAGGGCAGGGTCAAGGTGTAAGTGATGGATGCGAGGGGAGTTTTTCCACAGTTGGCCCATCATTCAACATCAGTGATGAAACGCGGAGGGAATGTCCTCTCCGCTGTCCCTCTGTGTCAGTCTCTTCATTGCTCTTCCTTTATCTACTCTCACACTCAACCTTTCCCTCCATCATTTCTCATTTTTCTCCACAGCCCTTTCCCCCTCTCTTTGGCCCAATTATTTTTCTCTTTGCTCTGCTCCTTCTGCCCTCTGTCTATGCCTCTTCCTTCATATACTGTGGTATAATTTCCCATCTTCGTTCCGTATTATTTCTTGCATTTATTTTTGCCTCCCGTGCACATACACTTCCTTTTCTCTACGAACCGCCAGCCCCTACATATCTTCACATATGCCTGCCCATGGGAAGAGCTTATAGTCTCTCTGTTAGAAACCTGAGTCTCAGCCAACAGATAAACTACAACTACACTTAATAATTAACATCGTCAGAGAGATGGAGAGGCATGAGAACGGACAGGGTGAGAAATAGATATGTAGATACAGTAAGGGAGAAGTAGAGGGGAGAGAAAGAGAGGGCAAGAAACAAGGGAAATTAGAGGTGAGACGAAGAAAAATGGCTTCATGCCTGAGTAAAAAAAAGGCTCAGTGCACTGAAAGAGGTTAAGACTCTGACCATTAGAGCTTAAAGTGTAAACAATTGAAAATGTTACATGGCCTCGATGCTTTATCCTGTCTCCTTAATTGTCTCATCTTCTTGTTCTTCCTCCCTCGCCAAGATATACCACCTCCTCCCTGTCTCTCGCGCTCTCCCCCTCTTGTACTCCCCTCGAGTGCCAACACAGGTAATAAAGGTCAGGCAGACATTATAAATCAAATCAGATAACATCACCCTGATCTTTCTGGCATCATCCTCCACCCTTGGCTGGGTATACATGCTAAGGCCAGCGTGAGGGAACATTTTCATCTGCAATGTTCATTATCTTAAAAGGATCATCCATAGGGACACACAGGCCATCTGGATACACGCACAATATACGGCCATGTTTTTCAGCTTGAGGAGGTTTTACAATGTCGTACCACTGCCTCACAAGGCACACTTTATTAAACAATAGACGTTGTCATCTTTATAGCTCTATGTATCAAGTTCAAACCATTAAGAATAACTTCAGCATGGCTCCTTTTTATTTGTCTTTTTACCCCTAGTCCTTGAATTTATTATTAAAACCTCTCCAGTCGCCATTTTTGAATGGCTCTGCAGAGAATGAGGACCAAAACCTATTTATTAAAGGCTTACTCACATTTACTCACTGCAAACCCTAATGGATTGTTGTCAAATGTGAATGATTTACTTACATTTATCATTGCACAACAGATGGATTATTACAAACAAAGACACCTGTGGCTCCTTATTGACTTCCTAACTCAAAGACGTTGCATGACTAACTAAAATACACTATCTTAGAGTAAGAAAGTCAGCTCGTACTGATATATTCCAGAGACTATTGAATAGATTACCGTACAATCTATTCATTATACCCAGACGATGAATCATAATGACTTTGGTTATCCTCTGACTTTTTTCTCTCGCACCACAACAAAGTTCATAATGGGAATTGTTGTTCAGAAGGGACCCATTGGAGAAAAGCAACGTTTTCTTAGACAATTCATGGTAACACAGGGCGAGAAATGTATGCACACATTTTCTAGGTTAAGTATTCCTTAGAAAGCTGCCTTAGAAGACAAATGCATTCAAACTGGGTGAGGAGGCTCCACTCCAGGCACATTATTTTGTAATCTAAATGATTTAATAAAGTTACAACCCTTTAAAGTCTGACCAAACTATGAAGTGGTATTGAACTTAAAAGCGTGTGGTTTGGATGGAAATCCTCACATGTGAGCGACTCTGTATGAATGAGCAACCTGCTCACGACTTCCCCCATGCGCCCGCTGCTTAGACCCCCGCTTGCACTCTGATATCGACACACACAGACTTGATTAAACGTAACCCAGTTAGACTCAAAGTCTGTCGTGTGTGTGTGTGTGTGTGTGTGTGTATGTGTGTGTGTGTGTGTGTGTGTGTGTGTGTGTGTGTGTGTGTGTGTGTGCGCGTGTGCGTGTGCGTGTGCGTGTGTGTGTGTGAAGGTGGTCCAAGTCAAGTTACTGTCAGGTTGTCAAGTCCTCTGACTCCACCCCCTTACAATGTGACAGCTAGTAACCATGGAAACACTTGCACGAATCATGCTAATTGGCTGAAATGCCTCTGACAGCTCACCCTACTTTGAGTAGGACCTCCTCCTATCCATCGTTTTCTCCCTATCAACCCCCCCCCCTTCACACACGCACGCACAAACACACACACACACACACACACACACCTCAACCCAATTAAGAGTCAGTTTAGGAAAAGGAAAAGAGGGAGATAAATAGGAGGGCAGGGGATTGATAGTGAGTAAAGAGGGATGAGAGAAAGAAGAAACCAGATGGAGTGCAGAAGAAGAAAGGCAGGTGGAGAGAGGTACTTGTATAGGAGTGACAGATACAGCTTTTCTCATCTTTAAACAAAAGGAAACGCTCTGAATGTTTCATGCACTGCTGAATAAGTTATGTCCTGTGTGTGTGAGTGCGTGAGTGTGTGTTTTCGTATGTGTGTGTGTCGACTTGCCCACGCACATCCCCACGTGTGTGTGTGCTTCCATGTGTGTCATATGTTACATGGGAGAGCTTAGCACTTCACAAAGTGGGCACCTTGTTCCACTCTCTGAGTGATTCTCCTCCCGAAGAAACAGGAAATTACACAAATCAATGTAGCTTTGAAAGAGTACAAGAGAATGTTATATAATAGCAAAATCCAATTTTGTTGTTTTTGTTCCAAATAAATGTGTTAGATAGATGTGCTATAGGGTGGAGAGATGTACAGTATTTTGTAAACATGGCACAAAGGAGGATGGCTCTGTTTTCAAAAAGGGAGGAAATGGAAGGACACGAGAAGGGAAATGAATTTGTAATTTGTACTGAGTGCAAAGAAAAAAGGCAGAGAGGAAGGAGGGGTCACCTCAGGAAAAATGGGACTTACAGCTGGGGACTGCCCCCCTCCCAGTGCGCTCACATTAATGTCCCTGTCGAACAACGTCCACCCACATTACTTCCCCCGCAGATCACTCAGTTACACACAAACACACAAACACACACCACACACAAGTATAGAAACATATACGATAAACAGGAAATTGGACACACGCCAGTAGCCATGCTGTATGGACATGGACTGATTGACAGACACGCAAACACACAAAAACAAACAAACGCTGCAATCAGAAGTAACCGTGCCGTCGGGGCAGAGCTACGCTGTTGCCAAGCAACCAGGTGATTCCTCTAAAGAGCCTCTCCATGGGAGATTCCCTCGTTTGTGTGAGGGCATTCACACGCCTGTGTGTGTGTGTGTGTGTGTGTGTGTGTGTGTGTGTGTGTGTGTGTGTGTGTGTGTGTGGTGTGTGTGTGTGTGTGTGTGTGTGTGTGTGTGTGTGTGTGAGTGTGTGAGTGTCCACTAAGTTGTGCTGACACAGTTAGTGTACCATGGTAACAACCCAGCAGGGTACAGAGGAGTTTTGTTTATGGCATTTGTAGTTTTTTTTCTTACTCTTTTCCTCTTGGTGTACATTTTATTTATTCAGCAATTATGAATTCATATTTTATAGAGTACACAGAGTGCTGACGTTGGCAAATACGGACATGCATACTAGACAAGCGCACAGCGACACACGCATGCAGAGGAACACACACACACTCACACACCCAGTCATAAGCAGTGGAAAATGTTCAATTTGGAGAGGCTTGACAAATCCCTGAGGTGTTGCTGACGTTTATGCATGCTTCGGAGTATTCATAGCTACTCACACACACAGCAATCCAGCGCTGATAACAGACTTACACACACTCACACCTTCACGTCATCAGCAGATGTGGATAGAGGCTGAGACGGAGAGTGAGAGACAGGGAGGGGAATGGGAGGCGAGATGATGAAGACAGAAGCAGAGCAAGGTTTGGGAGGTGATGCGAGTTCTTACTCTGTTGTGACTCTTTCTGCTGTATTAACGGAGGCCGGTAACAATGCTACTGACAGGCGACTGTAACCCTGGAGATTCATTAGGGCTTGTTACTATGGAAACCTCCAATCAGGGACAAATGTTACCCATATTTTCCTACAGCTAATGGGTCCAAGGAAATAACTGAGGTCTTCCATCACACACACACACACACACACACACACACACACACACACACACACACACACACACACACACACACACACACACACACACACACACACACACACACACACACACACACACACACACACACACACACGCACACACACGCACGCATACATATACACACACTCACAGAGCTGCACAATTCAGACCTTCTTCCTGTCTCTCCTGTGTTTAAAAGTAAAGTAAACATCTCAGCGCTGGGGCCTTGTAGGTACAACGGCTTTGAGAAAGGACAGAGCCGAAACACAAACAGACAATGTCTCTCTCACGTTATAAACAGAGTCTCACACTGACACACACACACATGTTTGCAGTGCTTTAGGTGAAGGATATGGGTGGCAGACAGCTCGGAGGCACCAGGAGCGGGGTGGGCTGGTTTGGGTCAGAGCCAAAAGAACCACTGGTGCTAGAGTGGGGTACGGCAGCTCCTCTTTTTCCTCCTCCTCCTCCTCCTCTTCCTCTTCTTCCTGCTCCCTCTCATCTCCCTCAACTGACACATGCACCTTCTCCCCCTCCTCCTCCTCCTCATCCCCCTCCTCCTGCGTTGGTCCTCTGTGCTGCTCATGCAGGTCTGGGTCATGGGTGCCCGTCATGGCCGTGCTGTGAACAGCCTGAACCTGAAAGAGGGCACAGGGGCAACGGCAAACTGCTCAGGACACGACAACATAATTGATGCATCATGTGTGTGTGTTACCGTGTGACTGTGTGTGTGTGTGTGTGTTTGCTGTTTTTGCCTTGTGGCTGGCAATGCAGCTACTCAAAATAAACCCGAACTGCGCTCACTGTCAAGCCTGCCATCCTGTCCACGAGACCCTTTACCCTCTAGCGAAGCAGCAGCATAACAAAAAAAAGATCCTTCTCTGTGTTTTCTCTGAAACAATAGGCGACCTTCAGGAGAAGACTCACAGCCAGCAAGCAAACCTGTACAGGAAACATAAATCTAGCTAAAGGTGAAAGCACAATCAGTGCAAACAACAGGATGCACTTAGTCCACTTCATTATAATCCTACAGTTGTACAATTCATGACAACTGACCATTACTGCTGATGCTTTTAATCCATACAGGCTTTAAGCAATCTGGACATTCAGAGAGAGAGAGAGAGAGAGAGAGTAGCTTAGACTGCTATTCCATATTGCAATAAACAGATTAAAGCGTTTTTTCATTTGCAATCAATTCCCACTCATGGTGATTAATGTAACTTATAGCTCTTGGAAATATAATTTTTCCTTAAGCTCTAATTTAACAGAAAACCTCACGACATTGTCGAGTTACATCAGACTGTGGTTTATTTTTATAAGCTCTGACTGGAATTTCTCGCAGCATGGACATCATGTAGGAAATGTCAAATTGTATGATAATCTCAGTTTTAATTAACAACGTGATCACAAGAGCAGATTCACTTATTGGCTTTTCATTTGTTTTTACTTTAATTTCTTCACATGTACTGCTGTAAAGGGCAGTATGCAGTGGAGTTTGGCAGGAAGGGAGTTGGAGCATGTGACACAGTCCACATTGTCTCGAGTGCACAGCAAACACTCTTCCCTCTGGTCCACCGTGTGCTCATCACATTGGTTATTGATCCCCAGAGATTCTAATAAATGTATTCCAAAGATACCAATTTCTTAGGAAGAAACTGATTATTTGGAAAACAATCATAAAGAAGGATGAGGATAATTGTGTTGGCAAATCATGTGTCTTTGCATGCATATACATATATATAATAATACATTGCCTACAGTGTGACAGGACAAGAGGAGAGCTGGCACACAAGTTCACAGCGTGGAGAGGAGTGTTTGTGTGTGTGTGTGCATTTGATGAAAATAATGAGATTGAATCAGCCAGCATCTTTCTTTCTTTTGTATTTCCAATATGGGCACACAGCCTGGATTGTGTGAGGAGTCCAGGGCCGAACAGTTTAGGCTTTTTGTTGTGATTCAATAGTAGCTGATGGGCGGACATCAATCAGTCATTGAAAAAAAGAAAGGCATTCTTCTGCAAAACCTGCTGATGAATCCTTTCAAAACACTTAAAAAACTCATTATGAGACTCCCTTGCTGACAACCAGGCCATGCATGTGGAAATTACATCATCCTACCAAATATCAGTAACCTGAAGAACATATATATATTTATAAGACCTCTGAAACCCATTAAGTTGTTAACCCTCATCACAAATTCATAAATTGCCTCCAATCTTAAACATGAATGGACTACGGTGGCAAGCACAATAAAAGCAGAAGAAAAAACTAATATCCAGAAATTGCAACATTTTCCTTTAACTCTAAGTGTTATAAATGTATATTCATCATCCTTCTGAAGGCCAACAAATGGCATATCAACGTCGTCTATGAGGATACAGCATTTCCAAACATCAATCTGGTTTAGAAAGCTCAAAAGAGAACCAGTGTTATTAATCCTATGATTAATTGCAGAATAATATAAATCCAAACATCTCAAAATGAGTCTTATCCTTGAAGTGATAATGTATGATGTAAATATATAGGCCTACAATGAAGTACTCTAAGGTCACTCAGAGTACCACACTTTATAACTGCCTATGGAAATATTATTTTAATTTCTTCCTTTTTTTGAGGAAGACACCGCCATTGACAGAGAAAGCGTCATCATAGGTTCTGGACATTTTCTTTTGTGCCACGGACACTCACCAAGCGCAGTGCATGGGACAGGAGAGCAAATGTAAAAAGTATATTATAGCAAAAAATCCCAAAACTTTGTCTGCATTCCTTACCGGGGAGCAGCGTCCATCCACCGGTGTCATTCACTCCGGGTCCGCCGTGCGCCCTGAGCTCCCGGAGCCCTGGTGCTCCATCTGAGAGCAGCCCGCTGGTCCTCTGCCTCCTCTCCCCCCTGCCGATATCCTAACTCAGTCCGTCAGTCAGGGGGATCAAAACGAGGAAAAATAGAGAGGAATGTGGCGCAGAAGTTTTAATAACCGGGAAAAGTAAAGTTAAATATAACAAAGCGACTCCCCGTGCGTCTGCGTCCCCTCAGCCGCCGGACGCGCTCTGCGGTGTTCAGGTACCGGAGTTCAGGCGCACCGGGAGAGGCAGAGCCGCGTCAAGCCAGCCGGGGAGAGGCGGTGCGGAGATACTCGTCTCTTACCTTCAAAATAAGACAGGGTAGTCCCGGAAGCCACACTATACGGTGTAATACAGTATTGAACGTGACATTCGTATAATATCGGTAGAATAAAATACTTTAGTTTACTTTTTAGGCACGTGTGCCGGATTGCAATACAACTTTGGCACATGCAAAGCCTAAAGTCTGTAAGAAAACAAATAATGTTACGCTGTTAAGTAGGCTAGTATGGCATTCTTTGGGGTTTTAGCTTGTCATTTGGTGGTAGTAAACATGGTAACTTGTAAATGATAAGAACATTAATAAACATTAAACAAAAAACACAAGAATGGTTGGCTCTAAAAAAAAAAGCATTAGCAAAGTAATCTTTTGTTCCCGTAGAAGCAATTTGTCTTTTCTAATATGTATTTTATTTTGAAAGATTTGGCTGGTGTTATCTATTCTTAATACCGGATAACTTGACACTGACAGAGCAAGTCAAAGCATGTGACTGTTCCCTCTCCTCCGCCTCACAGTGCACCCCCATCCCAATATCCCCCTGTCTCTATCTCACCAGCCAGCGAGCCCGGACACTGTGTGTGGGTTTGGGGGGGCGAATCCTAGGGTGCTGCTGACATAAAAGAATGATGCTTCCAGTCACCCTCAGCAGGGAACTCCATTCACTGAATTCAAAGGTGTGGCAGAGCTCCAACAACTTATATCATATTTAGCTATTTCAGGTTTTAGAGAAAAATGTTTGACTCCAGAGCCTTTATGTAAGTAAAGTAGCAACACTCCTGGGTCCTGCCGAGGTGCCCTTGAGCAAGGCACCAAACCCCCAACTGCTCCCAGGCGCCGGCGAGACTGGCAGCCTCTTCACACTGGCCCTCTCCAGATGCATGTGCATGTGTATTCTGTATAGTGTGTAACTGTATGTGTATTGCATGTGCATGTGTGCACCTACCTGTATACTGCGTGTGTATATTAAACAAAAACAAAAAAATGCAAGCCAGAGTGAAAAACTGAATTGTCCCCTAGGGGCATTAATAAAGGTTCATCTTCTTCTAAAAGGTAAAATTACTCCATTACAAAGTTAATGTGTTGAGATTTTTGAGAAGTAAAATTGCAAAGGTTGAGCAAAATGAGCAAAATATCAGAGGACTTTGGAATTTGAGCCTTTCCAGACCATTTACATGCACACAAACCTACAGTATACAAGACACTACAGGAAAGGAAAAACCCCAAAAATCATATTGGGCCTCTTTAAAAACACCAAAATCCCCCTTCTTTTCAGGACATACTTAGCCTACAGTGTTTCGCCAACGGAGCCCCGCGCCCCCCCTGAAATTCAAGGTGTTTAAAAAAATTTAAAAAAATATTATAATTCTTTTTTTTTATTTCTTTTTTTTATATATATAAATAGCACCAAATTGCAACTAATCTATATCTACAGTCACTTTTCACATTGAACATGTGCTCTTTTATTAAATAAACTAAACGCTTTCATTTTAAGTTGTGAGTTTAGTGTTTTTGACCAAACACTGATGCATTAATCAATAACAATAATCCACAGCTCCTCTCTCTGCTCCAGAGGATTTAAAAAATATATATCCCAATGATCCCTGTTAGCCCTGAAATAATTTCCTCCAAGCAAATAATATTTTGTATATGGACAGCCTATATAAGCAGGATCCAACTTCTATTTTGTTATGTTTGCTATGTTTGTTATGAAGTCTCATCAGTTAACGGACTAAAGTAGTATACAGTTTGTGATACTGAGTGAAAAAGGCAGAATAGGCATATTCAACGTCTTTAAATAGAAATGAAACTCAACTACAGCTCCTTTTTCCGGGGGCTACATCCAATTCCCAGAGGCTCCCTGGCAGTCCCAGGATCCCACTTTGGGAACTAATATTAGATCTCAGTGTGCAGCAGGTCTAAGCAAACAGCTTACAGGGAGCACTTGTCTTAAACGCTCTCCTGCTAATTTTTTAATTTTCACATATGGCCTCCAAATAATTTTCTGGGGGTGTTTGTTTGAGGTTTACACTCCATTAGACAGAAAACAAGAGTCCCGCAGCAGCAGCTCTGAGGGGCAATAATGCTCTATACACGCTAGAAAACATGGATGTATTAAAAATAGAAGGACAACTTTTCTATTCTTAGGCTCAATCAGCCGTGACTGTAGTAATGCAAATCTTTAAGCTGACATGTCACATGTCATGTGTTATTATCATAGTAATATGGTATCCAAGCTTGTATAGCAGGAAGTTGTATTAATAATGTGAGCTTATCAGCCTGCTGTTGTAAATGTTGGCATGTTAGCATGATAACTTGCTAATATTAAGCATGTAAGTGTAACATGCTAAGCATTAAGTTGTTAGCATGCTCACTTTGGTATGTCAAACATTTTCAAAATCAGTCAAACCTTTTGGTTGTCCACATGGGACTGCTGTTTTCATATATATGTTAAATTATATATGGAAAAAACTAGTCCCATGTGGCCAAATACTTAAAGTATGAAAAGAAAATGTCTGTATCTCAAAAACGACAAGGCGTACAATCGAGGGTTTATCTATGAACTCATAACAAGTTGAATATCAAAAATATGCACACATAAGCAGAGTAAAGGTGTTATTTCGACTTGTTTTTACATTTTAGATTGAACTCATAGATATTTTCATAATCAGATTTATGAATCAGATTTCAAGACAATACCCTTTTTCAATATTTCCTTAACATACTAAATATAGTCTCTGGGCATAAATGGGTAATAAACCCAAGGCTGAGGGGAATGTGGTCATTAGTTTACAGTGCAGAAATGTCACGAATAACTATCCTATATAACCGTTCGGAGAACCATACGTTTTCTCTTACAGGGCGCAAGGGGTCACTAAAAGGTTAAATGAGAATGAAAAGGGTTTTGCTTTGTTTTTAACAATTTTATAACATGTTAAATACCAAAATCTGTAACTTATTTATCACTAAAATAACAAGGAGATGATGAGATAATGAAAGTAATTGGTGGTGACAGCTCTACTTTGTAATTCAACTATTGCACAACAGTATTCCTTTAGAATAAATAGAGACGTCTAATCCATAGTGAACAAGTGGAAATTGTTATCACTGTTAGGCTTTAGAAATAAAGTCAGGAGATCACCTTAATCATCATGATTGCAGAATGTCTTCAACAAACTGTGCAGGACTTTTGCTCTGACCCAATGTGTAGGATTCTCAGACCCACGGATTCACAACAAGTGTGTCTATAAACTAAGATTAGATCTTCACTCAGAGGAGGGAAACACAGTGCTATACCCAATCGACGCCCACAGCAGACAAGACTCCTTGAAGCTATCATAACTGTTACAGCAGCAGCATGAATCAAACATTAAGTGTATCGCAACAACACAGTTAAAGATAACCAGGACACATCAAAGCACACAAACACTCAATAAGACTTATACGGCTAACATCTTCCTCTCCCCGAGAAGGACACTGATGAGCATGGTAGGAAGCCTCTGTGTGTGTGTTTTGAGTGTGTTTGTGTGTGTAAGGTAATCGGTTGTTATTGGTTCTCTGTGGCTGTGTCTCCACTCCCACTCCCCATCGCTTTCCCTCTCCTTCCAGCTCGTCTCATCCTCCTCACACTTACTGTCGTGTAACTCATGCAAGACTCTTTCTGCTCCACAGGATCATTTCATGCATTTTTTACTTCAGCTCCGTCACTGTGGTGTGTTCAAATTATGCTTTACATTAGTCACTGAAATACACACACACATACCCACACACACGGGCTGAAATACATTCCCTCTGCTATCGGTTGAGGATGGGTATCTAGGCCAAACATTATTATCAGTGAGCGGTAGGAGCCCCTTGGGTGTGTTTCCATGGTGACCATCACATAACATTATATACGGGGAAGTGTTTTTATTGTATGCCATTGTCACAAATGCAAACACACACACACACACACACACACATCCACATGCACTGTCCGTGGGAATTCGATTAGGGATCAATAATCCTGATCAATCACTGAAATTGCCATGACAACCACCTGAGGGCACATCCTGATACAGAGCACAACGGCACACACACTGTACATGTGCACAAACACACACAGCAGTGTGACACTTAGCAGATACTGCACAGTTTGACCTGCTAACAGTGGTAGTGTATGAAGAGGTTAAAAGATCACACACCATGGTCAGTGGTGTCGATGTCATCTTCCTAAAGTTTCAGTTTTCACAGCAGCGGTTTGAAGAAGACAACCATAATTATCCGTCTGTTGTGTAAACATGGCTTTTCTGCCTCTTTACCTAAATATGTATAATACGCAGTATATCTTAATGTTACAGTCGACACATGACAGTGTCAAATATTTAGTTCATAAAGATATCAATAAACAACTTATGAAGGATCACAGCAAATACGGGTCAAACATTTGCATTCAGGAGGAACCTTGAAATAAATTAAAATTGAATGTGCCTGGCACATATGAAGGTAGAAAAGTGCACTCACTAGTGCAGATCTCCACCAGATGTGTTTCTCTCTCCTCCCAAAGAGTTGAATCTATAGCTTGATTGTCACGCCGGGCTCCCTCACAGTCAAGATGGCAGTGGAGAACACGAAAACAGGGATTTATTTATCTTGTATTGTGCATTACTTTGGTGAATCATACATGATTGGGTAAAGAATTAATCTGCAGATGCTGCAGTTCAGAATGAGAGGTCAGAGGTCTTTGAGCAAACTGTCATAAATGAGCACAAAATGATTGGGTAGATGGGTCAGGCAGAGTGCCAAATTAACTGCGGAGTGACAGACGGTTACAGAAGAACAAAAACACACACACACGACCAAGTACATTATCTCCCCACAGGCTCAGCCCCGCAGATAGAATAATGACAGGATACATAGCAGGGATCAACAGGACGTGTAGAAAGAGCAGGTTGATAGCACTTATATTATAAGGAAGTGGTAATGGTATATATATAATTTTAAAATAGGCCTATTTGTAAAAAACGTACACTATAACACGTTTTTAAATATAAGATGCTTAAAAACTACACTCTTCTTGGGGTTCATGTGGTGTTTGGGGATGGCAATGATGGTCTTTGGGCACACATTTGTGTCAAGACTGAGAAAAGACTTTCGTTGTGCCCATATAAATGTCTCAACAACTAGCAAGAGAGCTTTCACCTTTCACTTCTCAGTAAAGTACATCACCATTTTTTCATATTTAAAAAGATAAGTGATAGTGCACACATGCATTATCTTTAGATCTGTACATCTCACTTAAATATGGAGTTATGAATGGTTGTGTAGGGAACATGCATTAGTGACAAGTTGCCCCATCACTGGGTAATTCATCACACTCTGTGGGCTGCTCAGATATTTTGCTGTATAATTTAGAAAAACAACTGGAGGGATCCTGCCATGCATTAACAAAATTCACTTTCCCTTTTTACAAAAATCTATCAGACGATACATTTGCACATTTCCACATCCCACTGTCTCCTCTCTCCTCAGCTTGTTCTGTACCGTGTTTGCAAAGCAGAAATGCACAGTGGTCCATACAAACGCATGGGCAGCCAAGCACACTCAGCCAGCATCTTGCTCAGACATTACATTTATGACAGCATAAGAGAGAGTTAGGTTGTGAGCCAGTCAGCGGAGAAGCATCTTTTCTGACAATCGGCAGGAGTGAAGTTGCTTAGCAACCTTTAGCCTTGATGACAGGAAACGATGTCATGCTATAAGGCAACAACACAAGCAGCAGACACACAAATACACAAGCAGCAGACACACAAATACACAAGCGGGTAACAGATGCACACACACACACGCAGACACACACATTAAGCTTGCAGGACAGTAAATGAGAAGAACAACGTGTTGAGATGATTATCTGGGCAGGGGTTAAAACAAATACAATATTAATCTCCTCTAATGGTCCCATCTGAGTCCATTAAGGATAACCTTAAATATATAATCACACACACTTGCGCGCGCACACACACAAAAGACATGCACTAAGCTGAGAAGGTGCTCTTATGTGCAGCTGATTATGAGGAAATACATCTGCTGCTGTCTCATTTCTCTCTGTTCTCTCTTCAGTCTGTGATCCAACAGTTACGCCATCTCTCTGACCCTTTCAACGTGCACTAACAAAAACATAATGAACCTTATTGCCGTGTGCTCTTTGAGCGTCATGTGGGGTTGTATTTTGGAGCTGAGAGAAGATTTGTATTGTTAATCTGTTTCCCTCCTATGTGAAAAGTTGCAGGACTCACAGCTCCACATAGTGTTCAATCTGTGTCACTGCACTATCTCCTCATGGGACGTTTACTTTAATTATTCATGTTTGCAAAGGGATGAGCTGCCAGAAACTCACCATTGTGTTTGAGGAACTGCTTTCGAGGACATACTTCATCCTCTCTGCAAAATCTACTTATTTCCAAATATATCTGATACTCCATGTGCTGCAATAAGTCTTCTTTTTATTGCCTATATTAAGAAACTCCATGAATCAGCCTGACATAATAGCATTTATAAAGGCTGGATAAAACATTTCCACTGACCCCAACCATGTCCTGAACAGTGAATACAACATCATACATTGTCAACATCAAATCAGAGAAACATGGTTCTTCAATTTAACAGAGGCAGACTGAAGCACTCTTTGTGCACCAATCAATCTTAAAATAAATATGGAGCCATTGAAGGGTCTTGAATAAACAGTGATTGTATGTGTTCTTGTTTCTTGTTGGGGGTTTTCAGTATGTTTGTGTCTTTGTTGGCGTTGTTTCTCGTCTTGCTTCTTTTTCTTATATTTATTTTTGGTGTTGAAACTAAGGCTCCAGAGATGCAATATAAATGTAAGACTTGATCTGACAATAAGGAGTGGTCCATGGGGCTTAAACTGCATGGGAAATCAAGAGAAAAGTATATAAAAACTATTTTATTATTTCATGTAGTTTCTAGAAGCCTTCTTTTGAATATTTGACTTCTTAATGAACCCAAGTAAATAGATATTACATTTTAAATAGAGCAATACACTGGTTTACATATTCTTAGATGATAGGAGCACAGGGGAACCAAAAGGAAAGCAGGTAACAGTTTTAGTTTGATCTCCACACAAGCCCAACCAATTAAATGTACGTCTCAGCTAGTAGCAGTATTCTTCTTCTTTTAAGTAAACGGAACTTTTCTTTTTAAATTTAGGTCAATTCGATTTGGATCTTGCGAACTATCAAGTCAATGCTGAGGTTGGGAAGTGGAACAATTAACATAAACTCAAATTAGAGTAAAGTAATCCCTTTCAATCAACGTAAATCCCTTTTGATTGACAGATCAGTGCAATGCTTGTTTTCATTTAACTGTTGTGGCCTGTTTGTTGTATAACTCGTGGATGTATACGGTAACCTTTGATTACTTGTGTTATATCTACTGTATTTAGAGTCCTTGTAAAGTGGGTTTGATCTCAATGCCATCCGCTGTATAAGATGTTATTTATTTCGGTAAGAGTAATTCCACATTATTCATTCATTGACACCAACAGCACTATATTGTACCGTGCAATGTTTAAGTTTAAGCACATGGTTAGCTATATACGTTTTTTTACTGAATTCATTTTTTATATTATTGTGGTTTTTGCACTTTTTAATAAGAAATTGATAAAAAAACCTCCTTGTACCTTATCATTTTTTTTTAAACACCTAAAATATTCAGTTGGTGTTCCTAATAGTTCAAATGTTGTGAACGTCGTACAACAAAGAACAGGTGACCTCCATCTGTGTGGTCATCACACAAAAAGGGGTTCAATGATTGATAAAATACCACTGACACATTTTCTTCAGGTCAAAACATTTTAATAAAAAAAAGAAAAGTAACAACTCGTCTGTAAGAACACCTGTCCTCCACTTCGCCTCACTTCTGTCACATTTCACTTTCACACCGACACATTCACTCACTCAAGACGAATAATGTACAGCTACTGCACCTTTGGAACAAAAACATGCCGACCGATTTGACATTATTAATAAACACATCCTAGATTCAAACAATCCACTGTGGCATGGCCACATAATGATTTGTTTTAACTTAAAAAAGGACCATACCGGCGATTCTGCCGGCTTTCGCACATCAATAACAAATAAATGCTAACCATTTCCAAAGAATTACTGGATTTCTTTCTTATTACGTTTGGTAAGAAATGTTAACCTTGCAAGAAGGTTTTGTTGCCTCCCTTTTACATCTGTTAAGTACCAAAAGAAAAACTACTACAATGATTGAAACCAACGGCTGCCTGAAAATGAGATAAGGCTTGAAAATGGTTAGCAGTCATGAAAAGCATAAACGATTTTGAACTTAATCTGCTATAACAGACAAAACCAAAGTACAGTCCCTAAACAAAGAGCGGCCCTCATTACAATGAAGGTCATTCAGTAAGTTAACCTTGAACAGCACACAGGGATGTGAGCAAAACAAACCGAGCAGAAATGATTATTATTAGAAGCAATAGTTCATCTCTATTTACAAATTAATCAGAGGCGGAGAAAGAGTGATTCCTCGTCTACAGAGAAGCAATCACATCCCTGAGTACAGTGTTTGTTATTCCTATCGTTTCAATTCACTGCTGTGTGATCAGTTATCTCCATAAAAGTCCTTTCTGGCGGGCGCTAGTTTGATCACAATAGTGCAGCTCAGTTTCACTCCAGAGTTTTGACCCAAAGTCACAAAGAAGAGGCTCACGTTGAACATTAAAGGAAGGGGTCATAACGCTGCCGTGACATGAAGTGAAAGACAGCCAGCGTCAGGGACAAAGACTCGTTTCATCCATTTCCTTCAGAGTGGCACAAGGAGCAGCAAGCCAGTGTTAGCGGATATTTCTAGATGCATCATTATCTCCTCGTTAACAAGGAACGTCACAGAATTTGGGCGGCAGTATTAGCCTAGCCCCTGTTAGCAAGAAGCCACTTCCTCTGCTTTCTCCATCTTCTCCTCGTCTTCCTCCTCCACATCTTTGTCCTTGCTCTTTTTGTGTTTCTTTTTCTTGTGTTTGTGCTTGTGCTCCTTTTGCTCTCCTTCTTTCTCCTGGACGCTGTGCTTCTTGTGTTTCTTGTGTTTCTTATGTTTCTTGTGTTTCTTCTTCTTCTTGTCCCCGGTGGTGGATGTTGCCGTGCCGCTGTGGTTGCTAGGGGTGGGGGTGGAGGGTTGGCTGTTGGAGAGGCTGGCGCTGCCGCTCCTCCCTCTCTCCGCCTCTGACCCCTCTCCTTCG
Source organism: Trematomus bernacchii (assembly GCF_902827165.1). Taxonomy (NCBI): domain Eukaryota; kingdom Metazoa; phylum Chordata; class Actinopteri; order Perciformes; family Nototheniidae; genus Trematomus; species Trematomus bernacchii. Next base: position 6,205,089 of record NW_022987593.1, on the reverse strand, counting down.
CTGTAGTCGGGCACAAAGGCGGCCTCGTCTGTCTCCCGACCGAGGTCCGAGCACAGGCGCTGTCTCCTGGGCTCTGGTCCTCCCACCCCTCTGCCTTCTGCAGCCCTCTCCTCCTTCCCTGTCACTCCTCGCCCCTCATCTCTCTTTGCAGCTCTGCCTTCCTCTCTTCCTCCTCTCCCCTCCTCCCTCCCAAGTTTGATTTTGGTTGGTTTGTCAGAATTTGTCTGTGTCGTCCTCCCACCTTTACCCTCTTCCCTGGGTGCCCTCGCCTTCTTCTCTTCCCTTGTGACTCCTCTCCTCTCCTCCCTGGTTGCATCCTGACCCTCCCCCCTGACGGGTTTAGGTGCTTCGCTCTGCCCCTCCCTGCCTCGGCTCTTCTGTGGTGCTGGTGAGGGCTCCTTGGGTGCAGTAAGTCCGTTTTCCTGGCCTTCTTCGTCCTCTTCTCTCTCCCACTTGGAGCGAGGGGGGGGCTGGATGACCGGCTCCTCCCTAGCGGGGCTCGCTGCCGGGCTGAGGCTCGGGCTGCGGGCGCCCACAGGGCTGGAGGGAGGCTGCTCTGCAGGTTTGGAGGAGGCACTCTTCTGATCTTTGTCTGACTCTCGCTTTGTTTCTTGAGTTGACCTAGTGTTGAGGGAAAAACAGCCAATGTTTAAAAAGGGTCATTCACAAATGTAGCATTTCATTGGTACAGCAATGTCGGATTTACGATCAACGGTTTACAAACTAAACCAAATGAACCAGAGAGATCACCTTTTGTATTCCATGCATTCTTCTTTCTTGTGAAAACATGTCGCCTACTTTACAGATAAATCAACACCGCCGCTGACGGTTTGGTCAGAGCTTTGGCTGTTTGAGCTAATAGCAGCTAATGTAGAGTCCGGCCGCTAGTCTCCCGTGCGGCTACATGCGTCTGGGAAGAAGTCTTGACCCCCAAAACAGACGCAGACTCAAGTGTCATCACTATCTGGCTCACTCTTTACACACATCAACAACGCTGTGTAATCAAAACACTTTTTCCTGAGGCTGCAAGGAATATATATTGTTTTATAATCAAATAATTGGCTGCCATCTTCAAACTATTTGAAAAGCAGCAAATGGCCATAACTGAGAAAATGGAACCAGTCAATCTTTGGAATGTTATTGATCGTCAAAGATGCAAGTTTATTTTCCTAGCTCCATTGGTTTTTATTTGAAGATGGAAACTTCTTAAAATAAATGGCTCAACATGTTGAGAAATGTAATTTTACATTATAGACTTGGAGAGGATTGATACCAAGTATCCATTAAGTAAAACATGATAGTACCCATCCCTGATAACAAAATAAACTATCGACAATTTCAAATAACCTTTCTAAGAATGTCCAAGGAAATTTGATATATAGGTTGAACCAATGACAATGAACAATAAAACACTAAGGAATTATACAACAACAAATTATGAAACCTATAAAAACATGAAATTGTTCCTGATTAACAGACAAAAATCAGACTCACTTTGTGGAGCTGGTCAGGACCTTCCTGCTGATCTTCGGTTTGCTTTTAACAACTGGCCCCTCACTGTCTTTAACCGCTGCGAGAGAAAATGGGAGGAAGCACAGGTTCAATAAATGCATAAATAGATGTAAAAAGTGATCCTCTCTTAAAGAACAAAGATTACCTTCTCTGTGAGGAGCAGCAGCAGCTGGCTTCTCTCCTGCAGGGACACTCCTCTCCGCTCTGTCCTTTGACACACTCCTGGGAAATGAGATCAAGTGACACACATTAACAGCTGTGTTTAAAGAGCCACTGTATCATGTTTTCTTTCGTTAATGGATATGAATAGTGGTCTGATGAGTAGCAGAGTAACACATGTACAAACCTGTGAGATTTAGCCGATCGTTCTGACCCTTCGCCTCTCTCCTTGGAGGATGTGCTCGGCTTCTCCTGAGGCTCTGTGGAGCTCCTGGAGGTGGACGACTTCTCTGCGATGGTCATTTTATCCAGAGAGACAGACCGCCCTCCTGAACCGGAGTTCTTTCGCTCCGTCCTCACCGACCTCTCAGCTTCAGGGTCTCTCTCCACCGTGACTGCGATCTTCTGTGATCCCCTGTCTCTCTCTCGGTCTCTGTCGGACGGTGTGCCTCTCTCTCGGTCTCTTTCGGATGGCGTGCCTCTCTCTCTGTCCCTCTCAGACGCAGTGCCTCTCTCTCGGTCTCTGTCAGACCCTCTGTCTCGCTCTCTGTCCTGTCCCGAGGTTCTGCTCTGCTCCCTGTCCGATCCCTGAGGTCTGTCTCCAGCACTTCCTGGTCTCTCTCTGGAGACCCCCCTCTCAGCAGATGCAGACCGCTCCTTCCTTCCGGCTGCTTCTGCTGCACTGCTGGCTCGGTCTCCTTCGGACACGTTAGCCGCAGCTGATCGGTCCGAGGAGGAGGGCGTCTTCTCGGGACCCGACGGGGCTCTGTCTGAGGGTGGGGTCTCAGTGCTGCCTTTTCTCCCCAGATCTCTGTTCAACTTGATCCTCCTCTGGGTCAGGGGCTTCACCTGGATGTGGATGAAAACACATACAAAAATGTTACAAGAGAATTATAAGTCGATTAATGAGAGCAGTTTACATTTTGGGTTACGGAGTAGAAGGGAAACTGGAAATTGTGATTTTTCTTATTTAAATGTTTTAGTTTTGTTCCATTTTAAACATTATTATGTAACTGATGAAAAAAAAAAATACACTTAAATGTAGAATTAGAGTTGTAACAAACTTAACAAGCGAAGAGAAAAGATTGTATAATAATACAACTATTTTAAATACCCTCTGTAAAACAAATCTTTGTACCCTGGTGTTTCTGACAAACCCACCTGAAGGTCCATGAGCGGTCGGATGGACCCTCGCTCTGCTTCTCCCCGGCCCATCTCGCGGCTCCCTGGTATGGGAAGAAGACCCGGTCTGTCTGAGTGGGGGAGTCTGTGGAGGGGGGGCTGGTGAGACATGTGGGAATGGGACATGACATCAACTCCACCTCCACCCCCGAGCCCATCAATTCTCCTCAGCTTTCCAGGAGGGGGTCCGAGAATAGAGCGGCCCTCGTCACCCATTCTCCTCCGACTGTCAGGGGAGGGAGGGCGGTGGAGGAGGAGAGGGAGTCCGTGTTGGTGAGGGAGGGGGAGGAGACCACCGCCCTGGGGGAGATCCCTTCTCCCGTGGATGTCGTGGCCCTGGCGAAGCCCGTCATGAAGAGAGGGATGGTGTAGAGAGGACAGTGGAGGGGTCTTTAGCAGGGGGGGCCTCACTGCTGAGCTTTTACTCTTTTCCTTTTTAGGGGTAGTTGGGTTTGGGGCATCTTCTTGTTTGGGTTTAACGGTCTTTAGCGGCTTAGTGGCAGAGGAAGAGGAAGAGGAGGAAGAGTCTTTCTTTTTGCTAACAACTGCCTCCACAGTCTTTTTCTTCACCTTCTCCGTCTTAACCTTCACGCCCTCTGTCTTGACCTTAGCTTTGACCTTCAGTGCCTTGTCTTTCTTCGTCTTATCGGACGGAGTCTTCGATGTTGACTTGGTTGAGGGTTTGCTGGCTGCGCCTTTAGAGGATGCGGCTTTAGAGGATGCGGCTCCAGCTGAAGCCTTTGAGGAAGAAGGAGGAGATTTAAGGAGTGAAGGCACATCGTCCATTGGCTCGTCTCTGACAGGAGTAGCGTCCCCTCTGTCCACTGACTGATGGGATGACTCAGACTCGTCCCCAGTCCTCTTCTTCTTTACTTTCTTTGTCTTTAAGAGTTTGGAACTGGACTTGGCGGCCGAGGAGGAGGAAGACTGAGGATGATGAGGGGGGGCACCTCTCTCTTCACGCCCTCTTCTTCCTCTCCCTTGGGGGGAGTAGTCTCTATTTAATGGGGACATTCTGTCCTTCTCCCTGTCTCTGCTGCCACGACCTTTGTGATGCATTGAGGGATGTTGGTTGTCATAGCCTTTGTAGTACTTGTTGTACCAGTCTGCATATTCCTTCTCCCACTGTCGATACCTTTCTTTTTCCCAGCGGTCATTGCCACCAGGACTCGGACCCTTCATTTCATACGGCGGGAGCTCCCGGGGGGGCGGCTTTCGTCCTCCAGGGCTGCGGGGACGGAAACCAGCAGGGCCAGGGCCAGGGGAGCGAGAGCGTGACCTGTAGGGTACGGGACCGGGACCGGGACCGGGACCGGGTCCGGGTCCGGGTCCGGCTCCTTCTGCTCCCTCCCAGCCTCCTGGGCGGAAAGGGGGAGGGGACCGTGGGGAGCCAGAGCGCCGATATCCATAAGACCTTGAGCGAGAGCGGGACCTTGAACGTGAGCGTCCATAACTACGTCCATTACGTCTTGAATAAGGGGAGCGGGGATAGGAGCGGCCATGGGAGCGTGAGCGGGATCGACTCGGGGAATAAGAGTAGGACCTGGATCTTGATCTGGAGCGAGAGTAAGGAGAACGGCTGAACGGAGAGCGACTGTAGGACCGGGATCTAAAAAGAAAGTTAAGGAACCAGAAGAAAACAAGGGGAGAAAGAAAGGAGATCAGGAACACATAGTAACAAATGGCTTCAAGGAATATTCATCTGGGATGAGTTCTAGGAACTATAAACAATTTGTGATATGCTCGCTTGATGAAGTTACCTTGAATAAGATGGTTTTCTTCTCTTTGGTGCATTTCTGTACTTCATAAGCTCTTTGTGGAAGTCTTTAGTAAATTCATCTAGTTTGGATGTGACACTGTGGATACAAAGACAAAAACACTTGTTGAAAATCTGCAATTACTAATTCAAGATTCCAACCCTGAGTGATTGTAATATTCTTTCTGAATGCAAATTGTTTATGTGAAATGAACACAGAAAAAGGTAAATGTCAAGTAGGTCTTCACATAAAAGACATTTGCTTTGGGTATTGGTACATAACGTAAAAAGAATCTGAAGAAAATACAAAAATCTAAATGTGTGCTATAAACATAAATCAAAATGTAAGAGCTTTGTAGTTTTTAGAAGTGACGTAACGAGTTTGAGGACCCAAAATGAAAAAGAAACCACTTACTTTTCTTGTCTGTGGTGTCGCTGTCTGTAGAAATCTTCTTTAGAGAGGGGGGGCTGAGGCATGGGGGGCAGGGGCATAAGAGGGGGCTGGACACCAGGGGGAACCCAGGGGGGGTTCAGCCGTGGTGGTCCGGGGACATACACAGGCTGGGGTGGGTAACCCATGACAGGAGGGAGAAGGCCAGGGCCAGAGGAGTACGGAGGTGGGTAGGACTGTGGTGGGGGAGGGTACATGGAGGGTGCGGGGTACATTGGAGGAATAGGTGCAGGGGGTGGGCCTGTCTGGAGGTAAGGGGGGGGGTGCTCCGGTCTGCCTCTGTTAAACCTGGCACAAAGAGATGGACACAAATCATTGTGAGGCCGACATATTACAAAAGAAACTTGAAACAGATCAGATCTATGGGGTCTTACCTCTCCCAGGGCCTGCCTCCCCCCCTGTGAGATTGGTGGTGTGGCCGGGACTGGTGACCTGATAAAGCAGTGACAAGAATTTGTTATTTCCAGGTAAAAAAGTTGATTTCAAGGTTACTTAATCTCCTTGTATGGCCTAAATTGAAGTTCTTACCGGGAAGATGAGGAGGATGAGGAGGATGAGGAGGAGGATGAGGAAGATGAGGAGGATGAGGAGGAGGTGGCCTTAAAGGTGGCGGGTGGCCCATTACAGGTAAACGGTAGTTCTGCTGGGGAAAAGAGAAGAGAGAAATGCTGTTACCCCGATGGGAAGTTACCAATCCTCGCAATCATGGATGCAAATGCAAGTAATGCTTCATTTATTTTGCATTTGCGAGAGATTAGTCATCAGCTCTGAAATTCAATATTTGCTGGTAATCTTACAATAATACATATAAATACTTTTTTATACAAATTTGACAAAATGTTTTGTTAGACGCTTTTATCCAAAGCGACTTACATACTCAATACTGTGGACAATCCCCACAGGAGCAATTTGGGGTGTAGTGTCTTGCCCAGGGACACAACGACATGCTGACTGCAGTGGGGCTTGAACCTGTGACCCCCTGATCCCAACACCAAGGCTCTATCCACTGCGCCACACGCCTCCAATATGATGGTAGATAATGTGCACATGTTGAATCTCATGTTGCAGCGAATGCGTTTAAAGGCAGTGAGACGGGATTCATTCAGGTGTTCAAGGCAGACTCACCGGTGGTCCACTTTCCGAGGGTCCTGATGAGTCTGGTCTCACATAAGGTTCAGGATCCACCTCACTAAAACATAACAGACACATTATGATAAGTTACAATTATTATACACTTCAAAAAGTCAACCTTTTGAGTAGGTTGGCGTAGGTGAAATCATTTAATCCAAGAGGTAAACTTACCCGCGTGGGGGTGGTTCACTGTGGCTGGTGGAGTGCATAGGAGAGTGGTGGTCAACAACAGGTTCGGGGGCTGGAGAATCAACCTCCTTCAACAGTTCTTCAACAGAGTCAGCATGAGGAGGGGTAGGAGCAGAAGGAGATGCAGGGGCAGGAGCAGCAGCAGCAGGTGAAGGAGCAGCTGCGGGAGACGGGACCCTTACTGGGGGGGCAGTGGGGGCAGTGGGGGGGGTGATCGTAGGAGTAGGAGGAGGAGGAGGGGGCTGAGGGATGTGAGCCATCAGTGGGTCCTGCTGCCTGGACTGCCGGAGCAGCTGGAGGCGCGGTGGAGGCGGGGCTGAATTTTGGACCTGCTTGCGCAATTGTTTGGTGTATCCCGTCTCATTCTTAAAGTTATTGACAGCCTGCATGAAGAAAACAGATGATACATATTGTTAAAAGTATAGTTTTTCTAGTTTTGCTATTAGTTCAATTGAAATGCACACAGCAAAACGCTTGCATTTTCAGGGGGGGGGGGGGGTTACCTGTCTAAGAAACTTGTTGGCGATAAGATTATCCGGTGAAACGTCTGACTGTTTGCATGTGAAGCAGATGTGCTCCTCGGAGTCCAATAAGGTTGTTCTGATACCTGAAACCAAACAGTTCTTTATTAGAAATAACAATATAAATAACAAATACATATCTTGTTTACACATTCTTTTCACATTTATGATAGGGTGCCATTTTTGAGAAAATATGTTCACTAAACAATTAGAGAGCATAATTAGACTTTCAAGGAGATTTAAAAATTCCCAGACATTGAATGTAAAATAATTCCAAATACACTTGCATTAAAATGAGAGTTTAAAAAACGACACAATGACATGTCGCTGTGCTGCGGACTCTAGGGGCTACTGTTGATTAAATTAGTATTACTTCCACTTTCCCTTAAACGTCCACACAGTGCGGGCATATGATTATGTAGCGGGACCTTAAAACAGACAATCAAATATTTGCTTGGCATAGACCAGCTTTGACTTTAATTCTGTATTACTAATGCCCATTATGAGTAAGGACTCACAATCGTCACAGTAACTGTTTCCACAGCAGGGTATCACTACGGCATCCGTCATGAGGTCGTTGCAGATCGGACACAGCAGTTCGTCGGGGATTGGGTCTGTGTCGTCCTCAGATGATGACTGGTCGTGCGGAACAAACGGAGGCCGCTCCTTCTTTCCTTGTGCGTATGCCTCCCTGTATCAACAGAAATGTGTTTTTGAGTTTCGAGGTCAACATGTCACTAGCAAAAGAAAAAAATTACTGTTTTTATTGAAGCAACTACAAAATGGGAAATGACAAAGACACATGTGACTCCACTCAACGTGCTTTAAAAGTATATTATACAGTGTGTATTTGTGGGTTGACATACGCATCTATTGCAGGTATGGCGTATTCTCCGGTGCTGGTTAACATGGCTCCCTTAGTGCCTGGCTCTGCTTTCACCATGAAGCTCTGAGGAATGCCTTTACTGATCCTTACTGGCTTAGGACCCTCCACGCTCTTATCCTGGATCTAACAAAATGATCATCCAATCATCCAACTGTCACAAAGTAGAGATGAACCCTATATACTATGAATAATCAATAATTACCAGGAGCAAGGGGCATTGTCGAATATAGTGGCCAGCCTTTCCACAACGAAAGCAGGTATAGTGAGCAGGCGGAGGTCCAACTGCCTTCTTGGAGTAACTATAGAGAGAAGTTCAATACATTTATTAAAAACTAGATACAGCTTCAGAATTTTTAGTACACGGCTATGAGCTTCAAAGAAAAACACAGAAATTGTGACTTTAATCAATTACAAGAACACAATGCGTGTACTAACTGTATTGGGTCATATTCATGATTGGACTGAGACATCATGGCTTTAATCTTGTCGTCCTCTGATGCATTAGCGTCAACCAGGTTAGCCGTCTAAAAAAACAAAATGGGAAAGCAGGGAAAGCAAAAAAGATAAAAGGAGGTTGTCGACCTCACAAGATAAGAGGAAACATGTACTCACTACAAAACATTTTCTAGAATTACAGCCAGCATGTACAAGAACAGTACCTTGGCGAGTTGGGCAAGTGACATAGATGGAGAAGAATCAGTCTGCAGGAGAATCAGAGTACAGATATTAAAGGTTATAACATCATATATAATATATTAACACTGGAAGAGCCCAGATAGTTCCCCACCACATCTGTGTCCAGTCCCTTAGAGCGTCCATCTAAGTCTTTGTTGAGTACTCGTTGAGATAATGCAGGTATACGAGTGAGCATTAAAAAAAGAAGATATGGCTTTTCCCCTCTACTGAAAGCATTGAGTCATATTCAAAGACAATTAAAATAAAACTGATCTTGTGAAAGTCTCATTGAGGGTTTGGTTTATTTTTAAGCCACTTTTAATTAAAATATTAAAATTGTTTGGATATTAACCAAAATATAAGGATCTACAAAAAAAACGGACTTTTAACAATTAACAGTTTGTCCTTTATGCAAACTCACTTTTAGAAAATGGTTACCAGGCAATATAAAAGTATGACAGCGATCTCACTCTTGCAATTTACTATCCTGAAAAATTGAAATGATAGACCTGCTGAGTCTTTAAGTTATAACTATGGTTATTATGTCGAACCGCTTCTTCATCACTTCAAACGGTCTTCACTGTTTGAGCCAAATCAGCATATTCTAAATATAAAATACTGTCACATCCCTCCGTTTGAGACAGTAAAGCTTCTTCTGATGCAGAAGTAGAGGGCAATTTTCTCAAAGGAAAACTTGACATTTAATCTTAGCATGCCTTTTCCCTTAACCGGCACACAGCGATTTAACTTTTTGCACCGACTTGTCATAGTTGTAAGAGCTTTCATTAAAACCAGCTCAAGACTTCTTCTGTAACTTAATGAGCATGCAGGGACTGGTGCCAAGATGTTTAATGAGAGCGGCAGGCACTGTTAAGTGTCAAATATTTCGAGCTGACGAGACACAAATGTAGAAATGCTTCTTTTAAATGAAAGGGCTAGAAGAAGAAGAAATGTACAAGTCAAGTGTTCCTTCAGAAGTTACCCTTAAATAACCCATTAAACCACTACAGAGTGAAGGCTAAAATCCAACTGAAGGGATGTTTCAAATGCAGGTCAGGAGTCAATGAGCGATGAGAATTAAGTCTCACGCATGGTCAAAAATAAAACGTAATTCTTAGCAATAAACAAAATGGCTGCTCTGCCTCATACTTGCGAACAAGTAAATAAAAAGTAGACAGGATGGGTTGTCCATCATGATTTGCAGGGCTCAGAGGAAAGACTGGGTATTGCAGAATGCTGTGGAGGGAACACACAGGGATCTGGTGCACGCGGTTCTGACACGGAACCACTGAAGAACTTTATTGACAGGTTCTGCAGCTTACAGCTTACAGGACACACTACACCAGTATACTTCTCACTGCAGCAACCTTGGAAAGCCTCCAGAGATTGACAAGATATTTACTGATGATGTGTCAAAGTACTTTGTGATAATGGCACAACATTATACGCCAGTGGCTAAGGCACAGCATCTCACGTATCAAAACTAGCTTTTAACCCATACCTGGTTCTTTGTAAAAACAGACACTTAGTTATCTGAATTAATTCAAAGCATTGAACTCATCAGGATGAAATATGTGTGCCTCTAAGGGTTATGTGCAGTCCATATTCAATGCAGAATAGAACATCTTAATGGTGAAATTGTACAGGACAAAACAATTGACATTGGCAAATGTTACTGAACAACAGATTTAGGTATTAAAGTTTAGCAGGATGAGCGTTCAAAACAAAAACCACTGGCGAGTCTTTTCCACCCACACAACTTTAGTCTTGTAATTGTAATCAAAGTTAATTACAATCAATCAATCCCAGCCACACTGTACTTCATTGGGTTCTTAACCACATAAGGATTAAATATTTTCACAGAAAATAAAATGACAATTATCAATACAAAAATATGATATTTTCCCTTTACAAACCCCTTTAAAATACATTTGTCTAGCCTGAAGCAGGCTACAAAACCATTTCATTATGAAATACAGTCATTAACAGTTTAAATTATTTCTTCAGTCAGTTAAAAAATTGTCAACAGTTCAACAATCGTTAGGTTCAGAGCATAAGAAAAACAATGGTGGCTAGTCTGTTGTTTCTCATCTTAACCTCATCTCTTTCAGTAATTGTAAACTTTAATCTGCTTACTTCAAAACAGAAACCCAGGGTTTTTAGAGAAACAACAAACTATTTTTTTAGCTGTGTTGACTCCAAGAAACCCTCCCACAAAGACATCAAATAACACATAGAGGTTGAGATCTCAACACAAATGTAGCCAACACACAGTGAACAGAGGATACACACAACGTAATCATTGCTGACAGAATGTTCTCAAGAAAGGTGACTAAAGCAAGAAAAAGGGGGAGAGAGAGAGGTGAGAGGAGAGTGTTGAATTGGGGTTTGTTTTACATACGGGTCTAGAAGATCCCACCACAGCTGTGTCAGAACGATCTCTGCAGAAACAAAACGAATAAAGACATCAGTTGTTGACATGACTCAAAGGCAACTTGTGACTGACTACAGGATATACAGCTATAATTAGTTAATAGAACACCTTGTATCGCTGCTTTAAAATGAATCAGGAAATCGAACAAATCTGTTAATGACTTCAAATTATAAGCAATCATACTGCTCAATCGTGACTCAAGTAATAGTATGTACACTTACACAATGAACGTCCTGCCAGCAGGTTTTACTCCACCAAGCGGAGTACGGCGAACGATCACGGACGAGTGCTTCGGGATGTGGATTTCATCATCTGTGTATTCTGCAAAACATGACACAAATTATAAGAAAACATAGAACATTGTTCATAAGTTATGTTCATTAGTGTCTTAACATATACTGCTATGACAATGGCTTGAATCATCTCACAACTTAACTTTAAGCGATATAATATAGCATTACAATAAGATCATAGAAATGGATACAAACCTACGTTTTTTAGTATGAATTAGGAAGTTGATAGCCATAATATTATGGGTATTATAATTGATGTATACAATAAATTAATATATGTAATTAAGACAAATGGCACGGAGTTAAAACTATAGATTGACAAAAAATGTGTTTGCAACTTTTGTCACCATCAATAATTGGTCATTATTAATAGTCATTTAGAAAAGAAGAATCATAGACGTTCATCGATTCAATCATTGTTTTGGTTCTTTTCGTTTGGTGTGATGTAATCTAATACTTTTGTTATGATAGCTGGTGTATCACAATATAGTTTTTTTTAATTCGAAAATACTACGGTCCTAAAATGTAAATGATTCTTATACCGTTAATTCCAAAAATATTGGATAACATTTTCGTGCCAAGTGTTGTAATGCGTCAGCTGATCACATACCTTCTCGAGTCTGCGCATTGGTGATCTGCAGGTCGCAGTCTGTGGCCTTGAGGCGCTCTCGGCCCATAATCTGCTTTTTAAGCTCGTTGAGGGTGATATGCAGTCCATCGAAAGTGACTGTGTTGTAGTCCAGTTTGGAAGAAAACTTATAGTGAACACACGACATTTTAACAGATCTAAGCACTTAAGTCAATCAAGCACAAGAAAAAAAACACAGGCCTGGTATGATAAAATAAAACAGCGTCAACACTGAACACAGCTAAACTGGTGACTTTAATTGATAAACCTTCTTTATATTCGCTGAAACACTGCAGACAAATAAAGTAGTAAAATGGGGGGGAAGGGTTCAGCTCGCAAATTACGAAAGAGTCTTTGTTATTGCAAAAGAAAAATAATTGAGATGTGAGGCCAGAGTGCCATTGAGCGGCACCGTGTGCCTGTTCAGTTCTTTAGAGTCCGATCAAACATAACAAAGTGCCACCAAATCCAAGAGCGTCCATGCAGCACAACGTGAATCTATAACAGGGTGTGAATGAGCCCAGGTCCGCCGTGAATTGTCTTTGGTGGAAAGCCCGGGCCGCCGAGCTACAGGACGCTGGTGTAGCTAACAGCGGGCCTGGGGTTTCCAGAGCATCAGTCCTTAAGTGTTTTTGCCTTGTTGAAACAGTTCTTATTTGTCAAGTCAAGACAAATCCCACCGAGCTCCACAAAAAAAGTCCACAAAAGCTTCCGCAACGAGTCCACAAATGTTACGTTATCGACGTGAGACCTTGAAGAGAGTATTCTGAAATCGAAATCTACCGTTGAAAAGCGAAATTAGCTAGTTAGCTAATGCCAAGGCTAACATGCTACACCTCGAGATTAGCTAACGGTACCACAACATGTAACATGCCTAACAAAAGCTAACGTTGCTATGCTAACAATGTTGCCCAAATTAGCTATCGAATAATCTAACAAATCCACCAGTTAGGCAATCATGATGCAAGGGTTCCTCTTCAGTGCGCGGTTATGATCCATCACGAAAAGTTGAAAGTTGTGTATCCAGATGAATCTTCAGTTTAAATCCATAAAATCCATATCTGTGTTCCAAACGGCTTCTACCCTCGCTGTTTCATCAAAATGGCGCAGGTCGGAACCGGATGCATCCAGGGTTCTTCCAAAGAGTACACATGAAGGCAAGAGGTTGAACTTCCGTCAGAGACGAAGCTTCGGTTTATGTCAAAATGGAAGCACACTTTCGTCAGTGGATGACATCGCATATTTAGGTGTATGCATATTTGTCTATGATCGCACCAACCCATAGGTGCCATTTAAACTGGGGACGCTGGGGACATGTCCCCAACACTTTGCATTAGGATCATTTGTTTAAAATGTTCTGAAATTAGCGTGCACATAGAATTGTACACTTTGAGAAATATCCAAACTATTAATAGATGAATTTATTTTGTGTTAGATTTATTTTTGGCTTTAATCAAGCATGCGAGTCCACTACTGTTTTATTAATATGTATTCATTTCATGAATCAATCTATCCATAATGTGCGTTCATCCTAAAGTCACATGAAAAAAAAACGAGACGAACTATCTTGTTTCCTGTTGCTCTTCGACATTGCCTTCTATACAACATTTATCCGCGGTGATTGGTCAAAGGTTGGAGCAACGAACGTAATTGGCCAACAAATGTTGGAGCACGCACTCTCATTGGCCAATTTTCTCTACATACATACGGAAAACTACGTAATCAGCCTTCTCAAAATGGCCTCCTACGGGTAGCGTGGCCGAGCGGTCTAAGGCGCTGGATTAAGGCTCCAGTCTCTTCGGAGGCGTGGGTTCAAATCCCACCGCTGCCAAGGTTTTGTCATGACATTGCAATAACAGACTGGCAAGCAATACCAGGATTTTAAAATATAAATTAGGTCATCCGTGTAAATTGAATATGCACTGTAATAGACGACAAGTGTGAGTGCAACATTTTGTTTTATATTTTTATATTGAACAAGCTAGTAAAAAGGCGGACTATTTAAAAACGGGTAGCATGGCAGAGTGGTCCTATTTGCTGGGTCAAAGTACCTGTCTCTTGGGTTCAAATCCAACCACTGCCAGGATTTTAACACAAATCAACCTTGGTTGAAAATCATTCACACTGTCTAAAGGAAGTATGCCCAATTCCAGAGAATATTTACTCTGTGAGGTAAATTGTGGGTTGTCTTGTACTGGTGTTCTTAGTACATGATGGCACTGTTTATGCGTGATGCTGCTGCTGCCATGGTAACCCATCACCCTGCCTGCTGTTGTAGATTTCTTTAATTTGTTTATGCTTTACCACCATCGTCTCTAACACAGCTTGCTGATGCATGTCCACATACAAGAAGGCCTGCATGTTTTTCAGCACAGAGGGATCAATTATCTTTGATAACTTTTTTTTTTTCTTCTAATGGCTTGGACATTTGCTTCTGTATTTATTTATGCAAGGGCAGACAATTTAATATTCTCCCCTTTCCCAGCTTAGATGTGCCTACTGCATAAAAGCATGCATAAATCAAAGATCTCAAACCTGATAGAAATCCTATCCCTAACACTCCTGTTACTGAGTTTTAGGTAGTAGCAAAACCTTTAATGGCAACACCATTTTTGACACTAATAAACATTTATATCTGGCTCTTGAGGGCTCTGAAGTGAAGTGTACTTCTTGCGCCAAATCCATCAATCAAATTCAATCAGAGTTTATTTATTTAGCCCAATATCACAAATTGTACTTTTGTCTCAGGAGGCTTTACAGTTTATACAGAACATGAATACGCCGGAAATTCACGGTGTTGTTTTTCAAATATTTATTGAAGAGAGGAGAGTCACTGTGTTTCTCATGGAGCGTCCAATTAAAAGTGGGACTGGTCAGAGGAAGTGAAATAAAATATGATAGCAACTCAAAGATATTGTTAAAGACACGTGCACTTGTTGAAACTTTCAGAGAACTTGAAAGTACATATGGTTTAAATGTTGTCGTATCCACAGAATACAAGGCTACCAAGCAAAACAACATTGTGCGAAACACAGACACAGACACAGAAATGAATTAATATATACATTTAAGTGAAAATAAATGTAGAAATACATTAAAGATATATAATAATGTGTGTTCTGCTTTATTCTCAACTTATAATTTGTTATTTATACATTTATTTAGTTATTCCTATATTTATTTATTTTTGTCTTGTGTTTATACATTTTCATATTTATTTATTCTTGCATTTTTTCAGTCCTGTACTGATTCCTGTATTTCTTCTGTATTCTGTATTTATGCATCTATTTATTTATTTGTTACTTGTGTCATGTTCTGTATACCTGCTGCTCTTTGTGTGTATAAAGGTACAAATTCACTCAAATTGCATCACAGCAAGACCTATATTTGGGCGTTTGTGGTTTTAAAAGCACATGCAGGTGCTCGAGGTTCAACACCCAGGGGAGGGACATATTTCGTTTTCTGCTATGATGATCTGGATAAATTGTCCACACCACTTGTTATTACAAAGTGACGACCATGCATCAAAGTAACAACCTGAACCATACTTACTTCCTTCCCACGGACATTTTGTCTTAATTTGCTTTATTTAATGTAAACAAAGACTTGATGACAAAACTGTAATAAGGGCAACACGTTTTGCTGACATGAGATACAATACACTCAAACCTACAAACCGTGAGAGACAGCTGGAGAGAGATCTTTGCGTTCAATGTATTTGATTACGTTTTCCCTTTTAATCTAAGGTCCACAAAAAGCAGGACAGCATGTCATTCCCAGATGTATGTGTCCTATCATTTCTATCTGATAGTTTCTTATTTCAAAAACAGCTCCTTCTCTTCGTCTCTCTCTGCATGACTGTCTGTCACATACATACGTTCATAATATTACACCCATTTATTAGCACACACACTACATATACACTGTGGATATAGCTACTGTAATAGCATAGCAGGATGACATACAAAGAACATTTTGTAAAATGAATATAAGTTATTTTCAACTGGTCAGACAGGACATTTTGTGGATGTCACGCTGGGCTCTGAGAACTGTGATTTCACAATTTTCTGACAGATAAGTCTATGCCGGCCTGTTTTGGTCTCTAAAGCCTTTTCTGTTTCCTCAAAAAAAAAGTGAGAGGACTTTCTCTTAATGTTCTCGTCCCAGGAAAGTTCCTCTTGTGTTTCATCTCTGTACACCTTTCACTTCCTCTCCTCTCACACAGGAGTTGTCCTTCTATTGGAAGCACAGTTTTCAGGCAGCATCTCTGTGTTGTTGAGGGAAGCCAGAGAAGTCAAATCATCCAGAGCCATGTCCATCTTATCGTCCTTGAGAGACGAGTTTAAGGAGTAGATCAAGAACTCTGAGTCCACTATGGGTAAACCTGCCATGGATTTGGATTCAGCACAGATGGACGGCTCCCGGTCTCGCATTAAGGACGCTCTGAAGGAGTGTGAGATGGAGTCCCGTGCACTGTGGGCGCTCCTGCAGCTGTATCTGCTGGAGCGTCTCTGGTAGTAACGGTTGCGGAGGTAAGACGAGCTGCGAGAAATGGGCGGCTTCTTGAGTGACGGCCGGCCTTTGGTGCGCAGTTGTCTGTGTTTTTCTATGAACACGTGCACTGCAAGGACGCCCACCACCTCAGCCAGCACGAAGGACAGAGCCCCAAAATAAAAAGACCAGCCGTAGGAGTAGCTCTTCTTGTTGTCGCTCTGGCTGGGGTCCCCTGAGTTGGCTGATATGTACACAATAATGCCAATAATGTTACTGAGACCTGGAAGAGTTTAGAGAGATGGAGAGGGTCAGACGGATGGTAAATGCTGTTCATATTTGAAAGACTGTAAATATGTTAAACTTGAACTTAGTTGAAAATGTAACACAATTTAAATGTTTGTATTTGGGGTATTAAACAATGGCTAAGACTAAAACAACATTGTTTTCACATCTATTACCCCTGTAGACAAACCTGTATTTTGTATATTTTGTATCTATTTGTGAACGTAATCTTTTGGACCTATTTTTGTGTGCATGTATTTGTAAATATGTATTTGTATATCTGTGTTTTAATGCCTCTTTATGATTTTATGTTTGTTTGTATTTGTGGTCATTGTGTACATGTATGTCATTTTGTATATGTTTTTTAAGTATGGCTTTTTGTGGATGTTTTTGGGGACGTATCTTTGTGTATGTATTTGTGTGTAATTGTCTGTGGATGTACATGTGTGTATTCGTGTAACTCTCTTGGTATGTATTAGATTTGCGTGTGTTTCTGACCTGCAGAGACAAAGAGTAAACCCGCGCAGAGGATGACGTTGTATCGTGACTTGTAGAACTCGCTGGCCGCTACACACACACCTCCGAGAAATAATAATCCCACACTGAGGATAGGGAAGAGGCTGGAGGCTCGAACTGCTCCTGAGAAAAAGTTGAGAGAATAGGATATTTTTACATTTGAACACCTCAGTTCATATATTTGTTAGAAGTAGTCATGTGTGCATGTGTTACCTACGTAGTAAATATTCTGTAGCATCCTGCTCATAGTCTCCATCCTCAGCAAAGTGATCAATGTCTTTGCAAACGCCCCGAAAAGACCCTGTAGAAAAAGAAATGCATTAAATTCATGTGATAACTACCACGTCTTTGTGTCACTCTGCTCTGTAATGTATTATAACATCACATTCAAACTACAAAATGAACAGGAGTCACAGGGTCTCTGACCTACAGTAGCACACAATTAAGACTAAATATGTTGTTTTAAAAAAAAAAGTGAGGGTTTTCTATATAGAAACTCACATAAGATAACGTATAAATGTTATCAAATAACTTCCATAACAATACTGCACATATTTGATTTTATTATTTACACATAGTTTTTTGGTATATCCAGATTTCAAGTACATTTTCTATATCTTAACGTATAGTAGTTTCAATTGTTTTTAGGTTGTTTTTTCTGACTTTTGATCTCTTTTAACTGTGTTTATGTATGCACTATGTAAACCAAGACTGGCACTATATATTGACAGGAACACAAACCATAAAACAGAGATAGTCAATAGTCCAACAAATCATAGCACGACCACTACTTTAACTGTGTAGGCTTTGATGTATTTTAAAGTGAACTTGAATTCATCTGCCTGCTCTCAGTAACCTCTGGCCCAGTGACGGCTTTTAACATTTGCACAAACTGGGGTGTATTGATAAATGTGTCCCTGTGTGCTGCAGTGATTGACCAGTATTGATGATGTGACTCTGTTGCTGTGGTAACCAAAACAAAACTCGTTCAGCAGGCCATAACTCGTTCACGGTGAACATGTCAAAGAGAGAAGACACAAAGACTTTATTCAAATGATCGTCAAAACAAATTAGGTTGCATATTTTTCTCAGTCTTAGCTGAAATAGATGCTTTCTTAGCACTTATATTATCAGCTATAGTCTCTTAAATGTTGACTATTTTTAGGACAATTGTCATTAAATATCCCAGAGATATCCCAGTATAAATGTCTGTCTGTAGTGCACACAATCAGTCGTCAAACTTGTCTGTCATTGTGCATTTTTTATATCTGTCTCTCTTATATGCTGTCATGTCACTATTTATTGTTGTTGTCACACGTTATCCCAAATAAATCAACACATCCTATAATTATTTATGGCACAGAATACACAGGGAGTCTTCAGTGTCCCGTTCTGTTGTCTGTCTGCTTCTGGCTTTGTGTGACACACACACACACACACACACACACACACACACACACACACACACACACACACACACACACACACACACACACACACACACACACACACACACACACACACACACACCACACACACACACACACACACACACACACACACACACACACACACACACACACACACACACACACACACACACACACACACACACACACACACACACACACACACACACACACACAGTTAGCAAAGCAAACAGAGGATAAAGGATAAGAGAAAGAGGGGTCTATTAAAAAGCAATGAATAATTGAAAATGTAATTTCCATACATCACATATCCAAGACTTAAACTCCTCTCCCTCACCAAGATGTGAACAGCAATCTAAATCAAACCATCAATTCATTTGAGCTGAACTCTAACTTTGAAGACCTCCCATGCTTATTATTCGACATGAAGAGAAACAATTAAATAGCTTAAAATGTGTTTTTGATGTTTCTTTAATGTGCTTTTTGTTCAAAAGGGTGGTTGATAAAGAATAGTTAGGGTCAGGCTTTGGAACAGACTTACCTTCACTATCACTGCTTTTGAAAATCTGTTTTTTTGCTCTCAATATCAGCCAAATGTGTATTATTCAATGGTGTGAAAGTTACTTTGAACTCTAGTTTTGACATTTCTTAAAGGAATGCATTTAACTTACCGACTGATAAAAGATGTACAGTGACATTTTATTAATAACTTGGTATTTTGCTTGTAAAACCAAAAAAAAGGATCTTATTCACCACTGTTTGTGAGCTAAAGGCTGAACGTCACTCAAACTCAAGAGATAGGTTCACATTACTCAAGTAGGCTGCTGTTCTTCAGTACACTTTCATGCATTTTTACTTTATTTGAGTGTTTGCCTTTCACATGCTATTTCATATACTCCACTGCAAAAAAGATATATACATTTTCACCTCAAACTGGTCACTTTACAGATAAGGATTTTACATGTAATTGACTCATCATTAAATAAAACAGTGAACAACTTCTCCAAATCCTAGTCAAAACTGAAAATAGTAATATAACATTTACATTGGCCATACTTTTGATACTAAATCACAGATATTCTGTACTTTTACTTTCATGTTGTTTAAGTATCATAGTGTATTTCTTACTAAATATCAATACATCCACTACAACTGATCATATACTATGTTTTTGTATTATTATGTTGTCATCTGATATGAATTGATGTACTGACATAAAAATAATGTTGCTATACTGAAAATAATCCTATGACTTTGAATACACTTGCGAATGCGTATGGTTGTATATAATCCAATTCCATTTAAATGTAAATACTGCTATATCTTTTTATATTTTGTAATGTTATTATAGTTTTCTTAATATAGTTTTCTATCTGTGTTTTAACTTTTTTTTAACTTTTATGTATGCACCACGACGCCAAGTCAAATTCCTCGTAGGCTACGTGTCAACCTAATAAACCTGTTTCTGAATCTGATTCTGATCAATGTGAACTTGTGTTGAGTTAGTTTCCTACCCTCGGTGCAGCAGGTCCTCCACAGGCCGGAGTGGGTCAGCACCTCCTCGTTCTTGCGGACCGTCTCGTTGTCGTTCAGGTTCTTGGAGCGGCACACCCCGCGGGAGTACAGCCAGTAGTCGGTGCCCACCGCGATGGTCATGAGGCTGAAGGCGCAGAAAGCTCCGGCTGTGGTCAGCAGCATCATCATCCCCCGGTCAAACAGCCTCATGTCGGCCCAGCCTCCTCCTAACCGAGGAGTCCTCCAGCGATAATACAGGCTTTATATCCGCTTAGAAACTTTCCCCCGGTGTTTTATCTTCGTGTAGATCCAGTTTGCCGAAGGAAACTCAGTTTTGGTGCACATTTTTCTTCAGCCTGAATCAACCTACTCGTATAGTTGGTTAACTCTGCAGCTTTTTACTCTAAGCTACACGCAAAAGACTCAGTGCACTGAGTTGAGGTGTTTCCATGTGTTGTCAGAATCAGAAAAAAAACAGGAAAAGCGGAAAAAGCGATAAACAACAGCAGCAGCTCCTTCTGGCACATTCTGGTTTGTTGAAGCTCTCCTCTGTGTGGCACTAACTGCACGATGATCCCACCCCTCCAGTGTGTGTGTGTGTGTGTGTGTGTGTGTGTGTGTGTGTGTGTGTGTGTGTGTGTGTGTGTGTGTGTCACCGAAACCTGTAGCCCTTCAGCACCATGGACAGCGGCAAAGTAGTTATAATCTGAGTGACCTTAAAAGTGACTGGTTATTATTTAATTAGTTACCTTGCTTCCATACTAATGTCAGTATGAGTTGTTATAACTGTACACATGCATGCCACATTACTTGCTATAACCTATAAATACCCACCTTAGAATTTCATTAAAAAAGTAATGTCAGGTTAGTTCATTTTTAAACCTTTTTCCTTTACATTTCTGAAGATTTTCTTTTTGGCTGTTTACTCAAATGTGGTTCATATGCTTATCAGGGTCACATCAACCAAATGGGAGAGAAGCTTTCCCCCCTCAGTGAATATAGAAGTAAATGTAAATATGAATATTTAAGGCTCTAAATATGAAGTGAGTGAGCATATCTAAAGAAAACAAAGCAATCAACGCCAACAGAACATTTGGATGAAAAACAAAGCTATTGAAATACAGTTCATCAACTTAAATATTTGTGAAATATATATATACTGTATATATTTGAAAATAGCTTATCAATCTTTGAACTACTTACATACTGTATATTCATTTTATCGTAAAATATGTTCAACACTGCTCAAAATGAAAATAGTTTACTACAAATATTTCTGAACTGACCAAAGTCTAATGCCTTTAAAGGTATTTTAATAAACATTTAATATGTCATTCTGTCCTATATGAAAAATGCAGGTTCTGTAGTAATATGCGATCTGATAACAGAGTAAAACACAAGAGCCAGAGTTACTGAAATGTTATTATGATAATTCACTTTAATGTAGGTATCATACTTTACGCGTCTCTCACACGTAGGGTTAAGACGGCGCATGCAACACATGTATACTGTCCTGCGGTTACACAATTTCTTCAGGTTACTTTATAAAAGTTGCCCTCTTCTCCTTCTCTACTTCTTCTTCGCCTGCCTTTTGCATAGTAAACACTTTATTCTCCCCTCTGTTCCCCCTCTCCCTCTTGTCTTATTTCCCTAATTGTCCAGTTCCTTCAAATTGCACTGATAAAAACGTGAGTTGGGGACAAGAGAGGAAGAGGAGGAGAAGGGGAGATATAAAAATAGGGTAACAAAGTAAAAGTGACAGCTGAGTGTTGGCAGGGAGGAAGAGCAGAGAGAAAGGGAGATATGAAGAATAGTATAGAAGTGTTTTATAACATGAAAACCTTTTCTAGCTATAGATCCATTCTTATTTACACATACACTGGAACACAATTCATACAGAATAATTACATCTACTTTATATAGTCATTTCACATAATCTCATATTTTCTTGTCAAGGACAGCAAAACAATGTCTGCTGCTTTGTAAAGCAAACTCTTTAGCATATGTCAACATTATTAGAGAAACAGCATTCTGAGAGGAAACTCAAATTTGAGCATGGGTACTTCAAAACTGACTTGCATCGATAAATTCAAGACACCAGAGGTATTCGCTTCCTCGTTGATGTCCAACATAAACTTAAGGGAACTACTGTACCAACAAATATGGCATGCATAGAGGAGCAGCACCACAAAGACTGTATAGGCCTACACAGCACTAACCCACTGCGCACACAGTGCCATAGAGAAAAGAGAGAGATTAAGCAAGAGAAAAGACACTTTTAAATATCTCTGCCAAACAGGCATCGGGGGGGGGGTTCTTATTTTTTGTTTTTTTGCATCGATTCGGAAGACGAGACGTGCTTAAGACTAAGTTCAGGACTAACTTAGACATGAGGTCATAAATCAGGACTTTCAAAGACCTTCCTTCCCTCCAAACCACAGCCTGCAGATGTGTGTGTGTATGCGTGTGTGCGTGTGTGTGTACGTGTGTATGTGTGTGAGTACATGGAATATTGATCATGGAATGTTTATGACATAACTTTTACAGGCCGGAGAAGAAATCAAGTAAACAAACACACACAGTTGTTGATCGATAAGAGCATGTTCACACAGTTACACATTCACTAGATGATCTTTGTATTGACCTGCTCACCACTGGCTCCTGTGAATACTACACATGCCTGAAGTTTTCCGCACACTGGCCTGTTGGACCACATGGTGACTGGTCAAATTTAGTCCCAGTAAGTGTGAGCCACCAGCAGAAAAAAGCCAGTGTGGTGGTTTATCATTATTGTCTGGTTTAGATGCTGGTAGGTTTGACGATGTAAATGAGACTCCAGTGGGAAGAGATGCAGGATGAGTCCTTGATGGATGTAACTGAGCTGTACGGGTTGGAGTAAAATCATGTTCTGGCTGCGTCTAACCAACAGGATGTCATCAGACTTGAATGATGAATTCGGGGTTGGTGTAAGAGAAGCCTTGAAACTCCATCTGGTCCAGATTCATAATGAAGAGCTTGTCTGTGGGTGTCAGCTCCACCGCCATTTTAGTGAACTCCTTATCGAAGTTGCCAACGTCACGGCGAGATTTCTGTCAACCGGAAAGAGAGGAAAAGAGAATGTATTAAAAAAAAAAGAATTACAAGTGAATTAGCACAGCGTTAAAAGGGCAGTTTAGAAAGAAGTTTGGCAACAAGCAAAAATAACAACTATCCCATAGAAGCACAAAGATGAATGGTAGAGAATGAGGCATGAGAGGTTTCATGGATTCAACACATGGAAAGACAATACTCTGCAGAGGTGGGACAAGGTCATTGATTTACAAGTCACAAGTCTATGAAGTGTAGACTAACGTCCCAAGTCAACGTCTTAAATGTAGAGTTAAGGGTGCTAAACAATTCATTATGTGCCCTTCTGCACTGTCTTTTTAATGTCTTTTCATTCAAGTATAACATGTTTTCCTATATTTCAAAGCAAAATGATCAGGTACATCTTGGGGGTTTTATTCTGTTTGACCAAATCATAGGATACATGCATATCATCAATATTTTTAATAATTGTTTCCTTAAGAGGAGTTGTGTCATTGGTGTTAAGTTGTAATTTGAGTCGCATTTATATTATTGTATTGTTGACTCTGAATACAGTCTAGTCCGCACCTCTGATCATCTGTAAATGGTGGCACCACAAAAAGTTTAGACTCAGCCAAACACACCACTGTTTCTGTACAGGACAGGGGGAGCAAGTCAACAAAAAACAAAAAACACACCTTTTAGACAAAACCCAGAGACACAGTCGAAAGATGGAAAAAAAGACCCACCGAAACATTTCAACAGCACAAATGCAGAAAAGTCCAAGACAAACTTCCAAAGCCAGAGAGAGGAAAACGTTCCGGTACAGAACAGACAAGGATCGATAAAACAGACCAGCTGCAGACCAAACCACGACCAGAGAGGATTTCACACAGGGAAGTGAAGCAGTGAGCCCCAGGCAAGACACATGAATCATGAATCACACACACACACACACACACACACACACACACAAAGCGTTTGGTCTCCTACCTCCTCCTTCTGTCTCATCACAGGGCTTCCAGCTGATATGAGGAACGGATGGAAACTTTTCCCACCTCTCACAGGACCAAGAACTGCCCACTCATTGAGCTCATTTTTTTTAATAAAGTTATTTAGAAAGCTGCATATTTTATTTTCTCTGTAATGTGTGATTGTTTTCTTTTTGACATTTTATTCTAGCCCTATTATATAACTTTCATATGCAGGATTTAGCTATTCATAAATGGTGGATAAGACACTATATGTTGATTGATGAATTGGTCAAGCTTTTTTTAAGGTTTTATTACATTTATAATCAGTTTTAAAAAAAACTGCCTGTGAATAGCGTGTACATGTTTGTAAAGAGAACATTTAAAAAACCTAAAATGACCACTTATGACCCTGATTAGAGATTAGTCTCAGGGTAAATATATTTGAACCTCAGTTTTGATTGGAAATGGTCGTTTTTAAGCTATGTAATGTAACTAGCTAAATTTAACGCGTAAGGTTTTCCTCCCGTTTCCTGTTTTAATTCACAGCTAGTTGTCTCACAGCTATATAGCTTAGCTTCCAGTTATTAAAGTGGAATTGTCGACAATTGTCAAACCAATAATCATGTGTCCACGTTCTGGGTGCAGCGGCAGTAACAAGTCGGACACAGCAGAAGTAGTCTGGTAGGCACCAGTGAGTATATTATCAGTTTCCAGTCATACAGGACAATTATACAATCCACAGAAGCATCTCTTTCATCCCGAACTATTTATCCATATATCCCTCTTAATAAAGAACTCCATATATATATACATTTCTCTGTCATATCGCTCCTTATGTGACCATGGATTTATGGTCTGTCCACCTGGCAGAATCAAACGTCTTGTTATCAGCGAGCATCTTTCTGTATCTATGACGTCAACTTCATGCCGCCTCCCTTTTTGATACGAGCTCAAAGAACAAGATTTGACACATTTGTTACAACCCTGCATCGTTACACAGTTACAAAAAGATAATACAACCTGCCTCACAATGAAACACACGTCTTCATTCACTTCATATATGAAAATGACTTTCCGAGAGTATTGTTTTGTTGGAGAACAGATGAGCTATAATGCATATTCTAATATTTATACATGTACTGAAAAATGGCACTAGATGGCTGCCCTTCATCACAGTAGTTGAGGACAATACGTTTCCACATCCTCATGATTCTGAACACAATGTTGGCACTTTTGGACATCCTAACAAACTACAAGCTTCACAAGACTCGTCATATGTGAAATAATCCCCTCAAAAAAAGGTTGTTTACAAGCTAAGAGATATGTCGTTAAAAACACAGTGTAATGTGCCTAATGCTTTCGGTAATGACTCAGGAGAAAGGTGATGAGACTTCAGTCAAAAATCACTATTTTGACGCAGACACTCTGAATGCACGTATAAAGTATTATATCCTCTGGTTTAAAATTATCAGCAAAAATCTTAAGCTCACCACAACACCGACTGAACAGAAGTATTTGGTCCTATAGACAAAATAAATGTAACATTAGGAAACTGATTTAGTACTCAAACAATCATAGCAAAGCAGTTGGTCAGTTTTCACTTACACTGTATGAATATTACCAAATAATGTGATCATAGTACACTCATCAATATTACTGTTAGGTCGTCAATATGCAATCACAGGGAGGGCGACACAGAGAGCAGCCGGTCGGCATTCAGGAGCGAGCAAACATTTCTACACTAAAGATAGAAATACAGCCAGTAGAGCTGAAATGAGAGCAGCAAGTGTCACATGACGTGCTAAACTAAACCACAGTCAATTGAAAACAGTGTCACCGCTCGTCTCCTACTGGCAACTTGACACGTGAATATGTGATTATTTCTCCTGATTGTTAGCGTTTGAGCACCTGTCTGCATTTCCATCTGAACATTTTGTAGAGGAATGTTAGTGTTGGGATGTACGCTTGTTTGATTTCTTTCAGAGCATTAGATGAGAGGACTTCTACCACTCTTATGTCTGTACTCTAGTGTACGGGGCTGGAGCTAGGAGGCAAATTGGCTTAGCTTAGCATAACAAAATGGTGGAAGCCAGAAGTGAAATGTATTACCATAAAAATACAGCTCAAATACATAACCTACATTTACCAATTGAATACATTTAATCTCATTTCCATACATGAGATACTGCATGTAAACACAATGTATTTCTTTGTTTGCAATCTTGCTTGTGTATTTATTAAACAAACTAGATGCAAATATGTCAGTTTGGCTGATTTAGATGAACTAGTAAGACTATATATTCTTTAATGCTTTCCACCTGCTTCCAGTTTGTATGCTAGGCTAGGCTAATCACCTCCTGACTCCAGCTCATTCTTACAGACATGAGATTGATACAAAAATAATCTCTCCTACGTCTCAGGGGGGGAAAAGCGTATTTCCCAAAATGCTGAACTATTTCTTTCATGCTTCACCTGGATATGACATCATGGTATTTTTTTTGTTTGTTTTTATTATGTGTGTTGAGGTGTGGGGGGTTGCCTTGTGCAGCCCAGTGATGTGTGGCATGGTCATTGAGTGCTGTCGGGGTACTCAGGGTTAACAAATGAGAAGCCTTGGAATTCTTCCTGGTCCAGGTTGGCTATAAGTTCCGAATCTGGGGGGGTCAGCTCAGGGGGGTGGCGCGTGAAAAAGCGATCAAAGTTCTCCGCATCACGCCCACACTGCCGTGGAGAGGAGAGGAGAGAGGTGGAGATAGAGAGAGAGAGATGGGGAGGGTGGAGTGAGTTGGATGAGGGATGTGAAGAAAAAAAGAGACAACAACAAACGAAGAGAAAAAAGAGAAATACAACTAAAACATGGCATCAACCAATCAAATCGCTCACAGCCAAAACTGTGGATTTCAATTGGTCTGCATGTGAGCCACTGATATCTCAGCTTCATCATTGGTGACTACACTCACAAATCTTAGCTCAGCATTTGTCCGAGTAGTGACCAATGGCAGGTGATGGTGGGGTTTGTGGGATGAGCGATCTAAACTGTTACTTACCTTGAAAGTTTGTCTAAGTCTGCTATTCCCTTCCTTACTGTGACTTATTTCTAAAGTAAGCAGTGACATCCAGGTAATATACAACAGCTGAAAAAGATGTGCGTGTACTATACTCACAGCTTTTGGTTTGAAAGGCGGCTGGACCTCCATATTCTCCAGTTTTTCCCAGTCTATATAGCGGAAGAAGGCGTGCTCCTTGATGTCTCTCTCGCCCTCTGGACCGCAGCCCAGACGCTTACCTGGGTGCTTTGTCATCAGCTGAAATCAAACCCAGACAAAAAAGGCGAGAAGGGTTGGAAAATTGTTGCGAATTCTGTGACAAATACCTTGACACTAGCATCCGTTAAATGCAGGGACCGGCATTAAATGGGAGGGGTTAATGAAGCAGGTAAACTGTACTATTTAGTTACAAAAAATATTACTGTGTTACATTCCTATACTTGAATCATAGTCAGAATCTTCAATAAATGTATGTTAACTGCCAAAAACTACCAGCCCATAAACATATTGTTAGATTTAAGTGTTTCCTCTATTCACCGCAACCCACACTTTTACTATTGCTAGTGAGGAAAGATACAGTAAGTCAGCTCTGGTATAGCTGCAAAAAGACTCAGAGTGATATGAATAGGCCATACATGTTATAATACAACATTGTGCATTATAAACTTGTATAAGTTTCACTACAGTCATCCTGCAGCTACTCGTTTGACTCATTTTTGTATAATGTTGCTTAGCTTTTTATCCTTGGAATGTGTCATTATTATTTGATTTTAAAATTTGTATTAGTGTGTGCTTGCCACTTTACTAAATCCTTTTTTATCAGTATTGTCTCTTTGTGTAACAATGTAAACTCCCCTCTGTGGGACTACTAGAGGAATTCTTATTCTGATAGACCCAGACTGAGTGTTTATGTGCATTCGAGCGTGTGCCCTCACCCCCTTGCAGATAGCAACAGCTTCTTTGGACATAGATTTAGGGTAGGAGACGTGATGCTCCATGATGGACTGGAACAGCTCATCTTCATCTTCCCCGTCAAAAGGCGGCTGGATGGGCACAAATATACTTCCTCATTATTCTTGTCACAATTGTTCTTAAAAAAAGTCAAATAACAGCTGCAAATGGATACACACCTGTCCAGCAAGCATTTCATAGAGTAGTACTCCGAATGCCCACCAGTCCACAGACCTTCCGTAAGGCTGATAAGCTATGATCTGTAAGACACACCAGTTGAGATGTGAGGCTTTTTCAGAAGTTATAAGATGTCATATAGAAAAAGAGCATGTGAACACACCTCTGGAGCGATGTAGTCTGGTGTCCCGCAAAAGGTCTTTGTGGTTATTCCATCGTACATGTTCTCTTTGCACATGCCAAAGTCGGCTATCTTTATATGGCCTTCAGCGTCCAGCATAACGTTGTCCAGCTTCAGATCCCTGACACACACACACACACACACACACAGGTATTAGTCCCCCCTGTATTCTGAAATGAGTGGTAACTGCATATGCAGGTTCACAGACTGACTCACCGATACACGATGCCTTTGGAGTGGAGGAAGAAAAGTCCAATGGCAATCTCTGCAGCATAGAACCTAAAACACAGACAAATACCAGTTTCTAAACAAATTTGAGTTTCTGTTTTCATTGATTATTTAATAATAATTAAATTAATTTATATAGCTCACTCGATGAAATGTCTAAGTTCTTCAAACTAAGAGAAAACGATCAAGGGTAAAAACAGGTCCAAAAAACGACAGAACTATTTGATAATAAAAGTAAAATAGGATAAATGATATAAGAGACCAAAGTGTAAAAGCAAAGCATGTTAGAAAAACTAATATTTTGGGACATTGTGAGCGATGATATGAATAAAATATTTGACATTTATAATGTCACAATTGCATAACAACGCTTGATGTTGATAAAATGAAGTAATTTGAGGTTATGTTATTGTGAAACTAAAAGCATGAATAACGATACTTATTCTGCCCAATAAGCCTTTTAAGGACTTACTACAGCTTCGCCATTTAAATATGAGTACAGTTAAACGCAAAGCATTACATTTATGAACTAATACATGCAAATAGACAGCCTCTGCCTCACTGACTGAACATTCACCTAATACTTACACTATACCGCTATAAGCACTCATTCCTACCTATGTCCATTAAGCTTCTTAACATTCACATGAAATGAAATGTAGTCAAATGTAATGAAATGTACTTTTTAAATGTTGGCCATGAGGGTTGTGCAATAGGTCTCCATTGTCAGTATGTGCGTCTGTGTATTGTGTTTGTTCAAACGCTGTATGACTGATGATATGTGTATGTCTCTTAATGTCTACTATGTTTGTATATGTACATGTATGCGGAACTGCAGGACGGAGTCCAGAACAAATGTCCTTACGGGGACAATAAAGTATATCGTATCGTATACACACTCTCACAAATAAATGTTATAGTATGTTATAGTATTTTGTACTTTTTGTGTGTGTGTGTACTCACACAGCATGCGGCTCCTTGAACTTGCCGACCTGTTGGATCTGGTACATAAGGTCTCCTCCATTGATATACTCCATGACAAAATACAATCGGTCCTGAAAAACAAAGAGTAGGAGAATAAATACTCCCAAGTTTCTGCATGTGCTCATCTTAGTTCATTCAAGATGTTGTGTATCTTTACCATCGTCTGGAAACAGGAGTGCAGCTGAGTGAGGAAAGGAGGTTTTCCAGCCAGAGCGAGGACTCTCTTCTCCACCATGGTGCACTCCACATCGTCGTCCTGGATCACCACGTCCTTCTTCAGGATTTTGACGGCGTACAACTCATCTGTGCCCTTCCTCTCAGCCAGCATCACCTGTGCAGAGTCATCGAAATAAAAGGTAATACATTAGCTTCATAGTAATAGCATTTCTTTCTTTATATTGGCAGCATACATAAGAAATCTGATTGTATGTTCCTTTTATTGACTAATAAATCATCTACATTTTCTTCAAAACTACACTAAGGTAGAAGAAAGAAAAGACTTTCTCTCACTCACTCAAATAGAGGCAAGTGCTCCAATTTACTGGATAAATAATATCAGACTGAAAATAATATATACTTTAATATTTTACTTTCCCAGAAGAAAACAGATGCAATATATTGACAACACAATGTGCGTGTGGCTGTATCTTTACTCTGTGCCTCTGTGTGTACAATGTAAAAATATTATGCAGCACATCAATGTCAACATTAACGAAAACAAATTGGATATGTGAGACTAAATTGTCAGTCACAGTCCACCAGCTGCCAACTGGCCTATTTGAAATGCTGGCTGGTCGATTGGTACATTAAAACACCACTAATGTGCATCACCTTGCCAAAGCTGCCCTTGCCCAAAACCATGATGAAGTTGAAGTCTGAGAGCTTGACCCGGTCCTGGTTGCCATTGCTGTCGTACTTGCACACCGAGGATGAAGAAGAAGAGTCTGTGGACTTCCCTGGACCTACCCTCGCCCTCTGAAGAGAAGCAATAACAGGAGAAGAACAAGATTATAAAGGGAAGAGTAAAAAGGCCTTATTAATAAAACAAGGACAGCACAACTAAAATGTGTCATTTTGTGCGACTCACCTCAAACTTTTGTCGTAGCTCCTCGTTACCGTCTTCTCCGTCTGGCTGGACGGGAACATTAAAATACTCTCCTTCCTCCTGGGACAGCATCTTAAACCTAAACCCCGGAATAAAAACATTAAATCCAGGATTATCACCAGACTATGACAATAAGTCCCTTAAATATGCCTTTGTTATTTTTATAACTCCATCTGTGTAATTTCCCCAATGATCCACCATCTCTTACCATCCATCTACCCCTTGTTTCTGTAGCTCTGAGATCCCGAAGGACAGGGATCCCATGAAGTCGTTCCTGCTGGTCAGGTCCCAGTCCCAGATCTCCACTGACAGACGGCGGTCTTTGTCGCTGTCTTTTAGTTTGCTTAGAAATGAGAAAAAAAAGGGAGGACAGTAAGATGAATGGCGCTCTAAAAATAGGTAAAAATGAAAAACCGAGATCAGAATTTGCCTTCAAAGCCACAGTCCTCACATCTCTCAAACTAGTGAACACCGCAGCGTGTGACAGGTTTTAATGCCTGTGCCTTTCGTAGCAGTCACACAGCAACCCAGAATAGCTTGAATAACAACAAGCAAGAACAGGAAGAAGAATGGGGACAGGGTCACTTGCATGAGTTCCAGTTAGCTTTGTGCTGTGGTGACTGCAAATGGGGCCAAGAGAGTATGCCAATAACGGCAAAAATAAGTTTGTTGAAGCCTCAAAAATCTGCCAAATGTTGGTACAGAATAGGGTTGAGCGTTTGGGTTTAGGTTGATATAATGGGGCAATATTTGTTGTTTTAATTTGGAAATGTAATGGTCTGCATCTGACAAATGAGTGAGGGCAGCTAAAAGAGACAGTGGTAAGACACAGTTTGTAGATCCTGCATATTTTAACATCTCACTCTGTGAATTATGGGTGTATTTTGACCAAATATTACGTTGGTTATTGTGGCAACAGTGGGAAGATAAGCTAGACGGTTTTAGTGAGTTTAATTTAGTTTAGATTTTTCTTTAATGTGATTGACAATGGATTAACAAGCCAATTAAACAAGTCTTAACTAAGTGAAAGAATACAACTTGAATTTAGACAGTTTATAGTTGTATTTTCTGTTAAATAATAAAACTATGCCTAAGAAAAAATCCCTTTCTTGACACACGGTGGCCGGGTGTTATTTTTAACTTATCGACCGACTCGGTGCTGAATTACTCACAAAGTGAAGGTCTCATTCCAGGTGGGGTTGAGGCAACATTTGATGGTCTTTGTCTTCTGCTTGCTCTCACTCTTGGGATCTGGGATCAGCTTGAGCTTGACGTAGGGGTCCGACAGGCCGTTGGGGTCCATGGGCACCAGGTTCCTCGCCTCTCTGACTGCGAGGGGTTGGGGAGGAGGACAT
Organism: Trematomus bernacchii; assembly: GCF_902827165.1. NCBI lineage: Eukaryota > Metazoa > Chordata > Actinopteri > Perciformes > Nototheniidae > Trematomus > Trematomus bernacchii. The sequence continues at coordinate 6,172,967 of NW_022987593.1, read as the reverse complement.
GGTTACAAAAAAAGTTTTAGAAGGAGAAAAAAACCATACCATGAATAGACACTTTTAGACTTTTGGAAATTGTCCTTGGCAGAGGACAGCGGGATGTGAAGCTCTAAGTGTGGCTGTGAGTCCTGCCCTAAATAACTCTTGCTACATTTCACAACACTTACCAACAGTTTAGTTTGTGTTCCATAATCAATGTACAGCCGTCTGAGAGAGGGAGCACTGGCACGGGGGATGCGTGTCCCAGTGGCGATGTGGGGCAATCGTTGGATCATTGATCAACTAATGGACTTTCACGTTTTAGTCTTGGGCTGATTGAGAGCTTTGAGAGGCGCTCAATGTGTGCATTTGTGTGTGTGTGTATGTGTGTGTGAGAATTAAGAGACCAGAGTGCACTCACTGGTGACGGTGAGAGCTTCGTCAGCGATCTGGGCAGTGATCTGAAGGCGTCCTCTCCTCTCCGTGTGATCTGTCCCACACAGGCTCGGGACGTTGGCCACACACCGCTTGTGGATGTTCATCAGACAGTCTGAACACAGACACACAAAAATGCACAACTTAATTATATTCATGGAGCCCAAAACCACAAAGTAAACAGAGTCGAGTCGATTTTGAAAAGCCATTATCACCATGCTGCTGGTATTGCTAAATTATAGACTTTTAAGTGATTCAGTGTTGTTTGGTAACTCACAGGAGAGAGATTGAAATATATTATTGGGCAATAACAAAAGCAACAAACACGAGTCATCTGAAATATAAGCCCCAAACTGGATCCTACACTTCCACTAATGCAAACTTAATTCTAAACCCAGATTAGATTGTTTTAGATTTATTGAGTACAGCAAGACATGTAAATATAACCACCAATAGTGCATCTCTTCAGTTTAATTACAGATAAGAAATAGCCAAACACAATTTTGTAACTTCTCCGTCTGTCCACCAGATGTCAGACTGCTCTGATGTACAAAGCTCCACTTTTCACACTCCTTAAATGAGGTGGAGGATGGAGATTGAGTAGGTAATCTCATATTTTTCTGTCCATGATAACACATTTTATGATTACTCTATTTCTTCTGATATACGTCCTATTATATCTGTATCTTTGACATGTTCTATCTGGCTCCACTCACATCAACTGTTGATGAAAACCATATATGGGGATGACCAAAAACAATACAAGTGGGTTTGGTATCGTTTGGATTTCAAAGATTCCGGTTCTGCTTTTCGATTCCGGTTCTTTTCGGTTCTTGATTTTGGTTAAAGGGTAAAAATAAGTCACATGCCAATTTCAGCGGGACCATTTTTTATTTATTATTTTTTACAAATCACTCATTTGGTTGCTGTTATTGAATTAAATAATTTATCAATCATCCGTGCATTGTTTTTGCATTCACTAGTAAGTGGTTTGAGAATGTACAATCCCCCACAGTCTCCTCCTCTGTTACACTGCAACCGGCCTGTGTGACACAGAGTCCGACCATGTAAAACTTATTTTATTTTAAATGGTTTACTTTTCATACCCTGCTTCACAAACAACATACGACTTCCCTCTCCCCGAGTCTGTCTCACTATCTGGCCACGTGAGAACAGAGAAAAGGAGGCCTGTTTACTTCATAGAGTAAATTGGCAGTCCATAATATTATTAACAACATAAGAGCTAATGTGCTTAATAACCTTCATTGAGAGTTAGAGAAAGAACATATGATGGGTTGATAGAGATGAAGGTGTTTTTGTGTGTGAGAGAGAGAGAGAGAGAGAGAGAGAGAGAGAGAGAGAGAGAGAGAGAGAGAGAGAGAGAGAGAGAGAGAGAGAGATCACAATTCTTATTAATCCCGGTACCGGACAATTGTTATATGTTCTTACTCGGAACCGAATTTCGCTTCCCAACTGGACCATCGTTTGCCAAAGCAAATACGATAATGAAGACCCACCTCAATAACATCACTTAATTGCCAATCGTTAGTGCAGTCATAAACTCTTAGCACTGATTTTTTTCTTTTTGTGAATTTCCCTTAAAATACATTCTTGACCTCACGTTGTTTTCCATTAGTCATAAAAAAAGGTGATTGGAAAATAAATTGGTCTTTTTTACAATTTGACCAACACGTTTTTCTTTGTTTTGCTAATTAGAAAAATAGCCAAATCAAGAGGTTATAACCAAACTTTTCTCATATCTAAACAGTGATGTACTTATCAGATTGTCTTACACGGAACCAGAAGAATATCGAAAAAGGTATTAATTTAACCATAGCCAGTTCATTGCAGAAATGTTTCTCTGTATGTGTTTGTGAATTTCCACTATGTCCTGTGTAGTCCAATACAAACTCATTTATTACATTTGAATACAATTTGCAAGAGCTCTTAGTCAAATGTTGTTTGTTTACGTAAATGAATAAACCCCAATAACCTCTTTGTGAACTGTGCTGCCAATGTATTTTTAGCATCAACCGTGTTTCGTTTCTTTTATGTGAACATCTAATGATCACATCTAAATGTATGAAAACGAGTTTAAAGGCCAAGTTCATCAAACAGCGTGGACTGCACACAGGTACAATGAGGAACTGTCTACCCACTGCATGCTAGTGATGGCTGGAGACAGCAGAGATGTAACCCACTTCCTGTTTGAGTCTTTGTTGCCAACAACAGCCAAATGGTCAGCAATAATATGACACAACAGCAGGAATGTAAAAACGATTCACTCATTGTTATGAGAAGCTGATAATATCTCTCCAACTGTCTGAATTTAAGCTGATACAATATAATAAGCTGTCAGTCTCATCATCATGAGTAGCTCAATATTTGCAAATGCTGTGCATGCAATATTAATATGTTTTCATTTAACTACAGTTCACAAACCACACATTTACCTATAGTAAAAACAATTTTAGTTGGATTGACAGAAAATACATTTTAAGCAGTCATTTCCTACAATTCTGACTAATGGCCTCCATGTTGGCCAAATGAATCGAAGCAGAAATGGTAGGCTGGTCCCAGCTAACAATGGACAGGAGAAAAAAATATAATGTGGGCCACATTTCTTAACGATTAAAATGTTCACATTGAATAAACCGAAATGTGCAGTTGAAATGTTCTGCTTATGGCCTCTAGAGCTTTCCTTTGTGCCACATGCTCAAATGGTGTGATCATACACACACACACACACAGACATTTGTGTACTTACGGTCGCATTTCATGCCCTGGTGTATCAGCCCGTAGAGGAGCGAGCCGCAGTGGTCACAGAAGGTCGGGCTGGAGTAGGTATGGACCTTAAACTTGTGTTTACTACGAGGATCCTGCAAATGCACAAACACAGAGAGGAGAGAGAAGATATGTGAATTCAATATTAAAGAGTAATCCAGGTCACTTCAAACTAGGCCCTGCATCTGCAGTTAGCTCAGACTCCTTTAAAAGATTCTAAAACAAGTTCAGTTGTTCTCAGTTGTCTTGTAAGGCTGTATTTAAAGGGGCGGTTCACCCCAAAATTACATTGTCATTTACCTCGAAGTGTTATCCAACCATGCAGAGAACTTTGGTCTTATTCACACATGTAATAAGATACACTTTATATCCAAAAGTATGTGGACACCAGAACATTTCAGCCGTATGTGAGCATTATTTTTAAACTATGTCAATTATAAACCATATAACGTCCACTCTTATGGGAAGACTTATCACAACATTTTAGAGCCACATGCAGGGAGGGGCTCCCATTGTATTGGAGGAGATCAGAGAGGTCGGCCACTGATGTTGGACGATAAGTCTCAAACTCATCCAAAAGTTGTTGAAGATGGGGTTGAGGTCCGAGCTCTGCATATGTCAGTCAAGTTCTTTGTCACCAGCCAGGGAAAAACACTTATTTACTACAGGCCTAAAACCTGTCAACACCCTGGAACCAAAGTGCATTTGACTTTTAACCATTAAGTATATCTGTGGCAAACCATTCATTTGAACATTGCTTTCCTCATGACAGAGGGCTAAAGAGAAATTATTAGAAGAGAGAATGCATCACTGAATTTGGAGAATGCCTAAAAATAGGAGGAAACAAATCAGCTGTGGTGATATAACAAAAACAAAGAAAGACCAAGGAGTTAGAGATGAATAAACATCAGTTACATGGCTTTAAAATCCTCGCTGACTCACAAAATGTGTGCTGACTTTTGTGTGTGTGTATGTGTGTGTATGTGTATGTGTGTGTGCTAGGGAGTAAGTGAATGAAAGATTTCAGCTCATTAACCCGAGGCAGCCAGGCAGCACATTCTGTCCTTATTGACATGTCTCAGTGTGATTTGGGGCTAACAGCTCAGCAGAGTGCAAGAGGTAACATCCCTGTATGTGTGTGTGTGTGTGTTCATGCATGTGTGTGTGTGTGTGTGTGTGTGTGTGTGTGTGTGTGTGTGTGTGTGTGTGTGTGTGTGTGTGTGTGTGTGTGTGTGTGTGTGTGTGTGTGTATATCTTGCAGCAAATACAGGAACCACACACACATACAGTGCTGACCTTGCTAATGTTAATAATAAACATAACAGGAAAGAAATCACTAACTGTGTGTTTAATAAATATCTAACTTGAGCACATGATATGAAAATGACCTCCTATTTTCTTTACTCACATCGGATGCCGGTCCCTTGTCGGCCCCCGGACAGGAGAAGGTGACAAATTCATGACAGCGCTTATGGACCACAAAACAGCACACTGGTGGAGGGAGAGAGAGAATAAAAAGTGAATGTCAAACTCAGGCTTCCTTGCGACGCCAAAAAAGGCAACATAATATCAACAAAGAGATGAATCAATATGTCAATTATGTGGCATTAGTCATTGCACAATATGCTGCTCATATTTCAGCAGTTCCCATTTGTTCCTTCCTTGCTCTGTGTACATCTATTTATAGCTTTTATTGCTTCAGTTGAAGATGATATTAAATAAATCGCAGCATGGTGGGACATCTAGTAATAATCGCGCCGCATATCATTAAAGCTGCTGCAGGAAACGTGTGACAGGCAGCAGGCTGCACACACCTGGTGACTGCATGTTCCTGCTTTCTGCCTCAAGTTGTGCTAAATGTGTTCATTGAAGTGACAGACAAAAAAAAAAGAGCACCCTGCATACTTTGAGCCGAATATAGCACATGGTTTCTGATCCTCATTCCCTTTTTATTCAGTTTGTATGTTGGAAGATAAATGGACTGTGCTTAATATCTTTGGGTGGCTGTTAAGACAGCAAGACACACACAAAGAATAGTTTAGATTTTACTGCAAGCACTTTTCAAGAACATGTTGGACAAAGTTCAGTTTATCACTTTTATAGTACAATGAAGTAGCAGGTCTGCTCAAAAGTAAGTAATGACATTGAAGAAGTGGGATGGTCGGTCTAAGTACATTCACTTGAGTAATGTACTTAAAGGTGGGGTAGGTAAGTTTGAGAAACCGGCTCGAGATACACTTTTTGTTATATTCCATGGAATGCTCTTAACATCCTGATAGCAATGAATATCTTAAGTGCTTTGACAAAAAATCCATAAAGAAATGTCAGCTGTGGAAGCCGTAGTACTGTAAAAAGCACGACCAATCATTTTAGCCAGCCCGGCTAAAATAACTGGATGGCCTACCTGCCTGTCAGCTTTCCATCTGTGCACAAACTTATCTCGTGCCCTCATTGGTCATGTGCGCGTTCGTGTGTGTTGGAGGAGGGGCTCTGTAAGGAAGTGGCAGGTTTTTCCGGCTGTGTATTTTCAAATTCTAGCGCACTCGAGCTGGTTTCTCCAAAATTACCTACCCCACCTTTAAGTGCTTTTTTGAAGTACTTGCACTTTACTTGGGTTATCCAACACACACTATTGTTCTTTGTGTTCACTTTTTTACACACCTACATTTAATAGTTCGTTTTTTCAATTAATACATTAGAATATATTGTTATATAATACGGTATCCAACATTATCCAAGTATTTAAAAAAAACGAAGATTTGTCGTATTCAGTTTCCTGCATTGATTTTATGTGAATAAGCGTTTTACATTTAATACATTCAGAATTCAGAAAGTAATCAAACCTTCTCTCTTTTGCAATTTGTGTATTAGTTGCAACACAAAGTATACATTTTAGTCGAAGAGCAGATATTTAAAAGGCACATATGAACATCTCAGAATTGTGATAATGAATAGACTTTTATCTGCTGCAAGCAGAGATCTGAATTTCTATCAGATACCAACATGTTGACAGGAGTTGAGTAGGAGAGATTGACAAGCTGGTCTGATCCATCGCTGCATCTAACAAATGTTCATTTCCCAAAGCCCAAACTGACACGCTTACACAGCTCCTTTTGTCCAACAAACAATCCCACACCAAATAAAAGACATGCAACATATTAACATTTCAGAAGTTAAATCAGTTAGTTGTGTGCATGTTTTTTATTAACTGTTAAAATGTGTTGCCATTTTATGTTTATATATGCTTGTATGTAGCATAAAAGGTTGCAGGCTGTTTCTCATAGTTACAGGTACAATGGAAAGATATCAGTAACCAATATAAGTACTTGGCATCAGCATATTATTTAACGAATAACAAAAGAATAAGACTAAATCATTTGTTTGATCCACGTTTACTGTATAAAAACAGCCACAGAAGAAACCATTCCAATGTATACGTAACTATTAAGGTTTTTTAAAAAATGTGTGTCAAAAAGAAGGGCTGAAAATATAAGATTTTTTCAGATTTATTTCGAATGTGTAAAACAATAATACAAAAATGTAACATGAGAATTATTATACAATACAAAAAATAAGCAGTGTCAAATTGATATACAAAAATATCAATTTGACACTAAATACTAATAAATAAATAAAAAGATGATTAATTATTTGTTAATATATAATGATATTCTTTAGTACTCTTTACCAATCAAAAAACAGCTCCTTTTTTTAAGAAGTTTGTAATTTTCCCAAGTTTTAGTTTAATATTCTGTTATATTTTTAGACTGCTGGTTGGACATGCAGGCAACTAATAGAGAATATAATCGGCAGAACAACCGATGATTTGTTAGTTTCCCAAATGAGTGAGTATTAATAAACCTTCAGAGGTGGAGAAGGTATGTTTAATACTGGATCTTTGAGCATTAAGCTGATCATCAGTCAGTAAACCTTCAAACTGCATACTTTGGGTGGGACGGAAATAAAGCGCAATTCATCCCTTTACATTTTGATCAGTCCCTTCCTAGAGCTGAAGACATGAATATGACCAACAGCAGAACTCCATTTAGATAAATAGGGCAGATCAGTGTTCTGTACTGTAGCCAGACTCTGTGGTTCAGCTTCATATCACTGCTGGTGTATTTTTACATACAATTCTCATGAACTTCTGTTCAAACCACTTCCACATTACTATGACTTGCAGTATTGACCAAAAAATAGAATTAACACATCAATACGGTTTACATTTCAACATTATGAAGATATCACCACACGTTACAACAACAGCCATAGCGAGAACAACACACTCACACACAGTGACATTACGCTCTGGTTTGATCTTAATTATTCACATTGTCGTTACATTTTCATGAGGCACTGTGGCAACTGACTTTCCACGGCTTTCTAGCAGTTAAGCAACAGAGTGCTTATGTGTGTTCATGCGTGTTTATTTGTGCAGGAAAGTGGCCGGGTCACGTCAATGGACACCTGGACCTGCCCTCAATTTTCAAGTATTAGCTCTGAACGTGCAAAGTGAGGTGTCAAAATATCAGAGATTCAACAGCAACTGAGAACTGTATAACATCAATGCAAATGAACAGACATGCTGTGAGGCATGAGGCTGTAAAAAGGGAAACGCTAAGAATAAGACGAGAGGAAAAGAAAGACTGAAAGAGAAATAAAGTCAAACAGAGAGTGGTGTATGTATGTGTGTGTGTGTGTGTGTGTGGGGGGGGCAGGGAGGGATGGGGGCACAGCTGGGTTTGAGGCGATGTGAGGGGGTGGAGGATTCATTTGTGTGTGTTTGCAGTGTGTGAGAAAGACAGAAACAGAGAAGTGGAGCAACAGAGAGCACAGTGAAGGATGCAGCACACTTTATAGCTTTCTGTTCATAAATCTGCTCTGTCACTTACACACGTGTACTACGGAAAGACAGGCCTAGTGACCTGCCGAGAAGGTCTTTGCTCTGTTGCCTAGCAACAACACACACACACACACACACACACACACACACACACACACACACACACACACACACACACACACACACACACACACACACACACACACACACCACACACACACACACACACACACACACCACTACACACACACACACACACACACACACACACACACACACACACACACACACACACACACACACGGCTGCCAGGATGACAGCGGGCCGACAGTTTCACATCAACAGGACCATCAGGGAGTTCCTCCATCTTGGATGAGAACCAGCCCACAGACAGTGACTCTTCAGATCAACATTCAGGCCTCAGCTTGCCTGAACAACCTGAACCAGAAAGATCCTGCTACTGAGTCCCAGAAGACTCTGATTTTAACATTCACTTGTATTTAGTTTAGACCGTCAGCAACGATATCTCCAACTGGTTGACAAGAACAACAGAAGGGTAAACAAACGGTTGACAAAAACCGCCATCGCTTACATCTAAAATAAAGAAAAATGCAATTATAATAGTAAAATAATAGACTCAGCTAATTTAAGTGGCATTATAAAAGGTTTGTTTGAATTTGGTTTATTTACCTTTTGTTGGCTGAAATACTTGGATTTTTTGCTGATAACAATCAATTATGTTCACTAGTTGGACATTCACTTCTTAGTGGGAAAGGGCATCGCACCAAACACACACACAGTTACTACACACACACACTAACAGACACCTCCCCGAATATATCAGCAAATGCAGGTTGTTTCGTTAGACGTTAGATGGTTAAGAAATTATTATCATTCAGCCCAACCCTAGTGTACGGTGGGTTTTTGGAGCTTTTCCCTTAAAACAGCGGAATGCCGAAAACTCTCAAAGAGCAGTGAGCGTGAACCAATCAGTGAGGCAGAGGGTCGCTGCAGATTCAGGTGATAATCTGTTCTCACATTGTGTCCAGTTTATTCTTTATATTGTTAGTATCAAAACATATATTAAATGATATAACAACAATGTTAAGTGTGGGTAACAATCTTGTACAATGTGTTAACTCTTCCAAATTGGGGGTTTTACTTATGTTCCCGTTCTGCCGACTGTGTGTATGGACCCTCGCCCACAATCTGTGAAGTAACCCAGCCTTTGACCCCAGGCTTTGCGATGCAGCCAAAGAACAATATGCCCTTTTGTTTGACCAAAAGTGTGTTTTTAAATCATGCTTTTGAGGACTACCTGTACAGCACAGTTGAGTGAGAATAATAAAATACCTTCATGAACAAATGAAGAAACAAAGCGGTCATTGTTATGCATATTTCAAAAAATAAAAGGTTATTCCAAACAGATGCACTGTTAGTACCGGAGGCTCCGAGTTAGTAGAGCACAGACCTTCACTTGGCTCTACAGTCACATTGTGCATCCCTTCAAGCATATTCTGGCTTTTAAAGCTTGCCAAATTTTCTCTGAACAGTATTCAGTATTAATGGGAAGCACTTGCTAACTCTATGCTATAAAACATGCAGAGCGCTTGTAATTTTGACAGTTACATCAAGTGAATCACTTCTATTGAATATCTGCCTGTTTATGGTACAGCTCAAACTACTTAAAAATGTCAGAAAGATAATTAGTCAATTATACAATTGTTCAAGCTTTCTGTGTTGTACTGTATCCTTTTATATGTGATACTTTATGACTGTTTGTTAGGCACATCAAGCAAATAGGAGAGAAATAGATAAATATCAGTCTTCTGATAACCCCTCTATCCCTAATTTAGATTTTTTTTCTTTATCCTATCCTTAAAAACGACTTTAAAACGTACTGAGCCTGAAAAACTGGTTCATGTCGATCATCATTCTGTTGTAATTTGCTGTGATTTGTTCATTTCATGTTCATCTCGCCACATTCTGTGTAGTTTTCATCACATAGTATCAGCCATCCTGACATCTGCCATTTTCAGAGCACTGACGCTGCAAAGATCTGTCAACTATAACAATTCCTTGTGAATACATTGATACTGACAAGCAGGCTCTGTGGTGTGGACAGGCCTACTCTGAAATATGTGTTTGTTTTCTCGGACACATCTTGTAATCAATATCTTTAGACTGGCTGGCCCTTTCGCACAATCAATAAAAAATATACTACTTCAACCCCTGATCAGTCAATAATCAGGATTACAAGTCAACCACAGCCTTGATCCAATCAATAACAATGACAGTTCAAGATTGGAAAACAAGCAGTATTTGTTAAACATTTTGGCATTATTCCTGTTTTTGAGACCTTTCAGTTGTAGGACCAGAGGCAACCGAAACTCATTAAATATGTGCACATTTGATCTTTCACTTGATTCTTATTTCTGTTCAGAAACATATTTCCTCAGCTACCAATGACTAGAGGCCAGTGGAGGGAGAAGTGAAAAAAAAAAATCAGAGAAAAAATCACTAGCTTCCTCCATGAGACATAGACATGTTTTGCTTTAGTCAACTCATGGTGAAGTCACAACACAAGTCAGAAGTGACACCCTGCAACACAACAGAACATACTGGGTGATAAAACACTGATGGTTTTCCGTTATTCCCCTGATCCTATTTTTAAAATCTCTTGACTGTCCTGTCGATCTGTTTACTGAAATGTCTTTGGTCCGTTCTGAAACAATTATAGGATGGAAAACCATGACATGTGGTTAAAGGAGAGGTGTCATGTTTTTCCGGTTAATACCCGTCCCCTTGTGTGTTATGAAGGTTTTTATGCATGTAAACGGTCTGCAGAGTCAAAAACCCTCAAAGTACACCCTGTAGGGAGTAAAACTCTGGAACTTTCTCATGTTCTTCCTGGGCATTGTGACGTGTGGATACCCAGTAGCCACGCCCAGAGCTATGACGCGATATGGTCATGCGGTACCCGGAACCAAATGGACCAATCCGTGGAGCCGTTACGTTAAGCCCCCGCTGATTGACGGACTTCCTCACACACACTCAGTGCAGGCAGCTCTGCTGATTTCTCCTCCCTGGCTGCAGGCTGATAACAGAGAGTTGGGATCGCGGCGAAATTCTCTCTGCAGACCCATTCTCACAGCGTTTATCAACCTTTTTCTTACTCAATATCAAGCCACACTTATTGTTTTTACTTCGGTTGTGAGTTTGTGTGTGCTCAGGATGAGTTTGGTTGTGTTTCGCTATGTATCGCTATATAGAGAGGCGAAGTCCCTCCCCTTCTGGTTGAGCTCCATGGGACCTTATTTCGGAAAAGTTATGCATTGAAGTCAATGGAGAGAGAAAGATTATCTTTCGATCCCGTTTGAATTGTGCCACGAATTACACATATGATGTTTGTCAATTTAAAAGATAATTTTACAAGTCAAAAAAATAAAAATGTGTCGTAAAACTGTGATGTAACACTTTTTTTGTGTGAACTGCTCAAGGAACTACATCTCCCGTCTCGCACCACACACAAAGACGGCCGTCACATTGGCACATTTCACTTCTTTCTTTCAGAATGAGGCGAAAAGTATTAAGAGAGGTGAAAATCACTACAAGTCTGGGCATGTTGAGAGCTGTACATACACAAAAGGGGAGTTAGTCGGTTCCGTAAGAGCCAGCATGCGGGACCGGGATTCTGGGATTTGTTGTCTTTCTAGTTGTGTATTTTTCATAGTCTTACATTTCAACAGTTTTACGACAAACTGTGACTTTTTTGACATGGAAATTATTATTTAAGATTGACAAACATCATATGTGTAATTCGTGGCACAATTCAAACGGGATCGAAAGATAATCTTTCTCTCTCCATTGACTTCAATACAAACTTTTTCCGAAATAAGGTCCCATGAGTCCCACCGGAAGGGGAGGGACTTCGCCTCTCTATATAAACAAGGAAACCACACCTCCACGGAGCTCAGCGCGATTCACAACGTCCCGACCAATCAGAGCACACTGGGCTCACAGGGAGGGTGGGGGCTGGAGCTATTGGAGCTACAACGAGCCCTTTAGTGGAGAGAGTGAATACTGCTGAATACACACACTTTACAGAGATGCTGTATGCGAAACCAATGTGAGTTTGGAAAAATGCACAGTATAAATCTATTTTAGTATACCTCAACAATGGAATTATGATCAGTGGAAATGGCCATGACACCTCTCCTTTAAGAAATTCATAGTCTCCATAGGATTAATACTTCTGAGTTTGGTGATCGTCTGATTTTTTTTTCTCAGCATCATCTTCATTGTGGTTCCAGTCAGCAAGATCATTTATTATCATATTAAGAATAGATAGTTATTTCATTGAACTACACTAGTATTGGTTAATACCTAATTAGTGGTATAGTAATAATAATAATAATAAAGCTTTATTTATATAGCACTTTTCATACAACACGTGCTGCTCAAAGTGCTTTACAAAAGGACACATCACAAGTTAAAAACAAACAAAGAAATTCCCCTCAGATTATTTGTTAAGAACTTCAAAAATGTACATGCAGCAAAATATAACATTTGATCAGGATAATAGACACAACGAGGTAAAATGTATGATAATTTAAATAAAATAAAATAATTAATGGTTTCTCTCTGACAGATTAGACACAAGACAACTGAGTCAGTGCAACAATATAAAATATAAAACCCCATAAAACAAAGTGAACATATAGGTACAACAGAAATAAAAAGATTAAGACCTATAAAAGAAATAAAACAATATAAAGTTAGGTAAATAGTAAAGACTAAAAGAACATTTAAAGTGGGAGGTTGCTAATAAAAAGCTAGTGACATCCTCAGCCCTGTGACGTGTGCGGTTTTCCAACAATGCTGGTTAAATGTATGTGTTATGTTTATGCATGGGGTTTTTTGTTGTCGTGTTATTTCCTGTTGTTTGCTCCTTTTACCCCCTCACTACTCTGTCTCTCCTTATCTGCAGGGCTGGTGTGTGACAGGGGGCGTGGCTGGTATTCTCCTGGCTGCAGATGAGGCACACCTGTTCCCACTCAGAGCCTGGCCCTCACCTCACTTCTCTGCCAGAGAATGAAATGCTGTTCGACGATCCAGAGTGCCTTTCTGCAGCCTTGAGTCTAGTTTTGTTCACTTTGCAGTTTTTGAGCAACTTTTTGAGTTTCGCCTGGGACGTTTTCCCTCTGCTTTGTTTTTGGACCTTTCTGCAGCCAGCCAGCCAGCTCCCTGTCTTCAGTACCTGCCTTGGCCTATTATTAATTAAACACCTTGAACTTTACTTGTGTCTGTCTCTGCTTTGGGGTCCAAGAATCCATACGTCACAGAATGTTGTGAAACATTGTCCTTTGTAGAAATGTAGACAAACAACACACCACTAAAAGCTGGTTCCTTGATTATATAATTTTGTTCAGCACAGATTCTCAACTCATCTGTTATGACGAACATAGACCTGATAACCTGAAGTCAAAACTGTAATGATCCCACATCTGGATCAGGAAATTACACAAGATCAACTTCCTCTTTTTGCTGTCAGCGCACACAGGTGTGAACACATTACACACAAATGAACACCAATAAAAAGAAGAGCTGAAAGCAGGAGAAGAAAAAATATCTTTACCTGCAGAACAGGTATTCAAAAACACACCCACGATTCAACAGAAGATACCTTTGTCACATAGAGACACATACAAATATACAACACACAATTTTCCTTGCGCGTCAGAACAAGTCTAAACCACATGTCTGAAATTTCTCCTGACCGAGATGTGTGAGCTGATGATTTGTACTTGAGAGTTTGAGAGTATTGCACCTCCATTCATGCTGAAGTGCATTTACACCCTTCCTGTTACTCTAGCTCTCTTTTAGACACCGCTGTTCACACAACTATCAAACTTTTCTCCCTCCCTAGGTAAAATAAGGACAAGAAAATCAACAAACTGCATATCGAGGCATATTCATGTGTGTTGAAAAGTGGAGATTTGTTAAGTTAAAAACAACTCTTAACCGATTGAACTGTGAAGTAAGTCTTAACAAGCTGAAATACAGTTATCAAATGCTGTTTAAACAACGCCTATGCAGACAACATCTACCCAGTTTAATCGTGTTCTGACCTGAAAGTCACCAAACCAAGTCTTTCTGCAAACATGTTCAAACAAACCTCGCCATTGAGTATACAAGTGTAAAGCATTCAGGACAAACAGCAGTTGTGATCATTTAAAGCTCCAGATCAGCTTCTAATGGACCTTGAAGTAACACTGTTTTACCAACATAATCATTATTATTTATAGTTCACTTGTGTCTTTACCTGAATCAATTAGGAAAAATGTAAGAAAAGAAAACCCAATAACACTGTTTTCTATTTGTCGCCCCAGTGGGGTCAAAGTCTTTTATTTAAATGCTGCCTCAACAGCATTTAAGGGTTAATATTTGAATGTAAAGTAGGGCTGCAACTAATGATTATTTTTAACTATAGCTTTATCTATCATTCAGATTTAGAGTTGTCTTTAATAAGAACACTGAACATAACAAGACCCATTCACAAAATCCTCAAATCTGGTACATTATCTTTTTACTTCTTGTAGCTTCAATGAAACCAGTGATGACTAATTTACAACAAGCAACCTTTTAGCCTGTTTTCTCACCATTCTCCCATTGACTTATTTCCAACTATTTTCTTAGGAAAGGTCCAAAAAATTATATAATTGTGAGAAAAAAAAAGCTCAAACAACACTTTGAGATAGACACTGCAGTAGCCATTCAAATGAAATGTAAACAAACTCACAATTCAACCATTTTAATTGAATTAAGTTAGCCAAATTGCAACTTTGTGTTTTCGATTAATCTGCTAATAAAACAAATAGTTTTATCAGTGTTATAATTAACACATTATAATGAAATAGTTGGGCCTCAATTTTTTTTCAGAGGTTGCTGCATGGTCCATTTACGTGAACTGTTCATGCACTGGAAGTAAACTGGAGGCATTGTGTACTCGTCATCAATGGTCCTATTATTGTTAAGCCTATGCGCACACACACCGTTTATTTTTTTACTTACTGATGATATTTAGTCAAATACAACGAACAACGGAGCTCTTTTTCTTGCCGTCAGGAGGTTTCCAACATTAGGTTTTCTAGCGGTCATGTTTGGAGTATATGTAAAACCTGATTTTGTTTTGCTGCTATCCGAATACAAGACTGCAGTAGACTGCTTCCATCCTGCAGTATGACCAAGGTCTAACAAATGTAACCACATTTTTACTAATTATTCTCCAATTCATCGTAATGACAGAAATCAAACTCTATACATAAGAAGTGTTTGAAAGTTCTGAAAAGTCAGTGGTTTCTGAGTTGACCTTTTTGATTGATTGAATCATTCCATCCCTGATTAGCTCCTTTCTATATTTGCAATGTGATCAATGATCACTGACTCACAAACAACCGTTGTTGCTTAAGATGTCGTCTATGAATTTAAGAGTTATCACTTAACTGTTGGAAACTCACTACGAAACCCGAGCCGACAGCAGCTCTACCTGTGCAGGGCTCAGATTGGTCTGTGCTCTCTAAAGTGTGTTATCTGCTCAGGTTCATTTACCACACACTAGATCACTACAGACTCAGAGGCTGTGTGTGCACTCACTCAAGCACATAAGATCATCTTTTCTACCCCCAATGCATTTCCTGTGAAACCACCAGTTACTGACAAGCCTGTAGCCCCGTGAGAATAGGGGACTTTGTATTGCTTTTAAATTACACAACTCTTCCCAGTCAATGCTGTCTGAATGGCAAAATGTTGAAACTTGTGGTCGTTTTCTTCTTAAAGGAATACTTCACAAACAAAATGACCATTATAATATCAATGACTTTGCATTGCTGTATGAGGACTAAAAAAAAGTAACAGTTTAATGGTAAAACTAGATCTTAACATCCATGTACAAACTCTCAAACAACTCCTGCAGTATAATCCAAGCCTTGTCCATGCATGTTCTTCCCAAACAAAAAAATCACCTGCGCAAACATGAGATTTCTCATGTAGGAGTGTTATAAATAGTACCTTTTTAGCAAAAAGCATGTGTTTGGAGAGAAGTAATACATAAATGAGACTTGGATAGCACTGCAGTTGTTGTGAGACTGTTTGTATAAAGATGGTTGGATATAGCTTTGTTGTAATCGCAGCACCTATTTCCTAAAAGGCCTTTCTCTGATTTTCTGACTCTCCATTTACCATGGAGGCATGCAACTAAAACAGTATTCTTAAAGAATTCAACTTACACGGGTAAAGACATTATATATAATTGATCATTTAGTAGGTGGAGTATTTCTTTAACAAAGAGCACAATGTGGAAACTGTGGTAATTCTGTTCCTGACCTCACATGGTGGGTCACATGACTGCAGCCAGATGAGTTAGGGTGGGTGTCTGAGATGGATGAGTGAAGAGGAAGAAGTGATACCAACATTTACTGCATTACTGCAACATGCATGTGGTTGAGGGGGGGTCACTATGTTGCTGCAAGGGGGCTGTTTATGAAACCATTTTGTGTAGAGGTCCGTGTCTATCCCACCCGTTACAACAACCAGCCGCCCACCCACACACACGCACACACATCACATCCCACCCACACACAAACCCACCATCTTACAATTCCAATCAGATGTCAGGCTCGATGTAAAAAGCTTGAGAAAACTAACTTCCTGGTCTGTCTTCCTCCCATTTCTCCTCGGCCAACACCAGACATCTCAGCTTTCACTCCGCCGACTCTTCTACTCTTACATCTCACACTGACTGTCTCACTGTTGGCAAGCACCTGCTTTGAGTTTGACACCTGCCTGCCAACACAGCATGCCGTCAACGAAAAAGCACAACAGGTCATTCTAAACAGTGTGCAGACCTGAAGCCCTGAACACAACAAAACACACACACACACACACACACACACACACACACACACACACACACATATAGCAACACTCCTTCAGACAGGGAACATCCGTCCACACACCCACAGCCATATGCAGCAGAGGGATTTGTGAATGAGCCACTGCTCTTACCTTGGCACTGGAATCCCTGCTTCCCAAAGCCCCTGTGGACAGAAGACAGGGATGTGAAATTCAGGGAATGCACAAGAGATGCACAGACAATGACGTATGCACACACACATGCAGATATCGAATCACACATGGACACACACATCAACACAGACACATTAGCACACACACACAGCTGCAGCCGCAACAGTGGGGCCCTGTGTCTCTGTGTCTCCAGCTGCATTCCTCCACCAGACCTCCAGTTTCAGAGATGGGTCGATGCGGTAAACGCCGCCGAGCAGCAGTGACTGCTCTGCGGCTGCCGACAACACATCCCCCCCTGAAAGGCCCGCGGTGCTGTCGCATTGTGGAAAACTGGGGGAATGGCGCATCGCAGTGTTTGTGACAATGACAATGAATGAAACACTGCGGTGTCTGAACACTGTCAGTGTGGAAGGAGGCCGAGCAGAGACGCAGCAGCAGCAAGTGAATCACCTGTGTCCTCTCCCACCTATCTCACACTCACCAGATGAAGTCCGTGCAGTGGCTGCAGAAGGTGGGCTGCTTGAAGAAGCGCGCGATGAACTTGTGGTTCTTCACCTCGTGCACATTCTTCTGGCGGAGGGCTCCCTGCCGGGCGAAGCCGCGCGCGCTCTCCGGTACCTCTCCGTCGCTGCCGGGGTCAGCCATCTTAACGAGGAAGCGGCGACGGTCCGAGAGGAACGAGGGGTGAGGGGAGCGGCGAGAGAGAGGGAGAGACGAACGAGTCGCCGTGCAGGTGCCTCCTCCTCCTCTCCGCCCCGCTGTGCGCCTCTGTGTCGCTCGTGCTGCCGGTGGATGGTCGGTGTGCGTCCAGTGCGCGCTATAGCTGCTGCTGCTGCTGCTGCTTCTTCCGGCGGGTCCCCGTGCCGCGCGCCTGCTTCCCTGTACTAACCAGTATATGGTTCTCACCAGTGTGTTTCTGCTCACAACCAACTCTCTCTCTCTCTCTCTCTCTCTCTCTCTCTCTCTCTCTCTCTCTCTCTCTCTCTCTCTCTCTCTCTCTCTCTCTCTCTCTCTCTCTCACTCCCCCCCTCTCTGTCTCTCTCTCTTTCTGAAATTCAAAGGAGCTTTAATATTGGCATGGCCAAATCAGAAACCTTGTTTTGCCAAATAATGTTCCACAAGGTGTTACACAACAAATCAACCTCAGTCAATGTGAAGTAAGTAATGCCCTCTATGGCCCAGAGATTGTGGCAGACCAGAACATATTGCCAGACTGCAGCTCTCTGTGGGCTCTCCTAACAGATTGGAATGTTGTGGATGTTTGTGATGTGGTCAAACTCAGGGGGAATATTTTGTTAGGATTGTCACATGAGTGAGCAGATGTTTTTCTTACAAACTATTAAAGCAATCGTTGTTAACCAAGTCAAACCACAAGTGCTGCATACTTTCAGTGGAGTATGACTTTAGGGGACACGCACACACCCACAGGGCTGGATCACTAAGATAGTGCTGCTGACTGTGGTTTCATGTTTATCCTTCAGAAATTAGACTAACCAAACCATCAAGGCACCTATAGATAAGCAACTTCTTTGTTCTGCGAGGTAAAATTACAGTTTTTTCCCATAAACTGGTGGCTTTGAAGAAAGTATAAGGATGTCAGTAAAGTGTACATGTATACTGATATTGTTTCTTTTAAGTGGTTTAAATATAATTTGGTGCCGCCCCCACCAAAGCAGTACATAGCTTTGCCATGCCATAACTCTGGTCTGTTTCTCCAAACAGTGGGCATGAATGACAACTGCCATCTGCTGTTGGTAATACACTAGATCTGTGCCTCATACAATCCCACTTCTAGACTATCGCTTTGTTTTATTAAAAGCTCTGCCGATCCAGGTGCTGTATGTGTAGGAGGTTGTGTGTGAATGATCTGAACCTGTTATGTTGCAGGTTTAATGTACGAAAAAGGTGTTCATCTCTCACCTGCCCACAACACCAAGCATTCCAGCATTCATAGTGTTTAACTGCACAGATGCATTTTAGTGAAATTAATTGACATTACACATATAATGGTAACATTATATGCATAATAAGAATCATATGCAAACGTTTTAATTGGTAGATCAGACCCACTTTTACTCCTTCAATCAATGCTGTGACTATAAAAACATTTATCACTGACTATCAGACTACTATAAACTTTATTTTTTTATTCATAAATCTATCCAATTGTACTGGTTTTTTTCAGAAATTTAGTATCAATATTTTTCAAATCATTTGAAAACATTTGTTCTGAGGTCAGATGATCATTATACAACATTTACAACAGATTTGTGTTAAATATACTATACTAAAAATATATTAAAATATAGGCTAATGTATTACGTTTCTATCTTAATCTTCACAAACATTTTACAGATATTTCTGGGATATTCTTGCTAATTTATATATTTTTATAGTTTGACAGTTTTCTGATCTGATATTTTACTAATTTTTCTTTGGGATATTTTACTGATAACTGATTTATTGAAAAGTATAAACATTTTTGAACAGTTTGAAATAAAACGCAATATAAACTTAACAAATGACAGAGTTACTGAAGATAATGAACAGAAAGAAAGACTCAGGTGGGCTTGAATGCTCTTTGCTGACCAAACCATCAAATGTATCATTACCGATGTTGAGCTATTTATATTTAATTGACTTCTCAAGTTTAAAAACAAGGCTGAGTCAGTGTGAACCTTTTTATTCAAAAATATTTGTATTAAAAAATCTTATCATCTTATTGTACCACTCTCGGGACTAAGAGATCCTTACTAAGATGTTTGTTTTTTTAAAGCTGTGAGAAACTTCTCCTAAACTAAGAGAAGAGGAGGGTTAAGATCATGTTTTCATGAATGAACTTCCTCAAGTGGATTTGTTGCCATGTGACTGTAGTGTGCCAGTAAATGCAATAATAACTTTACTGCCTTTTAAAATCTGCTTTTAGAAATAATATTATGCAAACT
This sequence comes from Trematomus bernacchii, assembly GCF_902827165.1. Classification (NCBI taxonomy): domain Eukaryota; kingdom Metazoa; phylum Chordata; class Actinopteri; order Perciformes; family Nototheniidae; genus Trematomus; species Trematomus bernacchii. The sequence continues at coordinate 6,152,900 of NW_022987593.1, read as the reverse complement.
ACTATAAACTTCTCTCAGACTTATGAACTATGTTTTGTGAATTACTCTCAGACCAAAAAGGACTGCTGACAAAAAATGAAAATATGTTCTGCCTAATAAATACTATAGGAGAAAAAAAAAAATGTTCACCAGATATGTAATTCATTAGAAACATTATTGATTTTGATGCATTTTTAAATAGCATTTTTGCCCCATTATGGCAAACTTGAGAAAATAGCTCAATCTAGTGGAAAATAGATAAAACTACAGTTTTGAAGCAAGGGCTCAAGATTGAAAAACTAATGTAATACATTGCATAATTTATGACCTTGCCAAAAATATATGTCACATGCATCAACACAACCCAAAATGATCATCAAGTTAAAACATTTCGAAGTCAAGAAATGTCTTTCGTGCTGCATTACAGTTATGTAAAGGATCTCAATGCTACAAATTGCATATGTCCTTTAGGAGGATTGCCAAATGAAAAAGGTACTCTCCTCTAACATAAATATTAAGAACAATTTAAAAGAAATTATAAGACACCTTTTTGAATCATAAAACATAGCGTCAATGTTAATAATGTAGTTCTGCTTCTAATTGACTGGGGGCCATACCTTCTCCTTAAAATGTGATTAGATAAGATTACTTTATTGTCATTACATAATGCAAGCAGAGTGTAACGAAATTAAGAGGGTCCAACCAGAGTGCAAACAGTCAGTTATATACACATCTATCAGCAGTCTGTACAAAATAAATGATACATTGCGCCCTCTTGTGGCTGAACAGATGAATGTCAGGTACTGCAGTTTTGTATAACCAGCTGCAAGCCCCGCCCACCTGACCGTGTTCTATTGGTCAATACTTTTCCATATACACACCTGATTGAACAGCATGGGCTGTTCGTCACAGTTTCCGGAACTAATGAAAACATTGTGTAAGTGTCCTGTCTTCATCTAAACAGTGCAGTAAGTACCTCTAAATGTTTATTTAAAAGAAGTCTGAGACTGTTGAGTGAATGCTTGAGGAAGGAATTTCAATGATACGTAACATTTGCATTCAAACTGTCTCCAGATATGCCGGTGTCTCCTGTTAAAACGCGCATCCCCCTCACCAGTTTGGGTCATCTCATAACAGAGGTGAAGGTAAGCAGAGGGTTTGACTTTTGCATGTCTAGCCTGAAGTGTTGGGATGAAATCAAACAAGGGCTGTGAAGTAATGGAACGAAAATGCATCTGTTAAGATTGACAACTCGATTGACTTAGCAAACATTGAGTTATTTGCATTCCCCTCTTATCGTATAGACCTGTGTGTTACCATTTGCTCTTGCATTGTATTTTTTATTTTCCTCAGATTTTTAAAACAGAGTGGAGCCACTTTCACTACCTGAAAGAAATATCCTTTTAGATTATATTTAGCTTGATCATAAAATCTTAGATAAGATAAAGGCCTTTTGATCTCAAGGAACGACATTGAAACAGTCTAAAGGTAGGAATATATAAAGTATAATAAAACAAATGGTTGTTCAAGAGTGTGGACTTTACAAACTTTTAAAAGAACGACATGGCATTATAAAGTGTTATATATGCACACTTTAATACAGGTAGCCTATAAACATTGTATTAAAAAATAAATTAAAACATGGCTTTAGTAGACCTACACATTGAAGTTCTAGTTGAGACCAGCATCAGTCTGTCCACCCTGCCTGGGAAGATCGTATTTATTTCAGGAATGCAAAGAAGTCATAAAAAACTAATTTCTGTCTACATAATTACTGTGACAAAAGTAATTGTTAATACTATATATTAGCGTGATGTCTCTAGAAGATTTACTAATAAAAACTGATATCTGTCAGATTCATCAGAGGGATTGCTGAGGGAGGGAAAGAAAGGAAAGAAACAAAAGTGATTTAAGAGGCATTTATTACATGATATTATCACATGTGTATTTTTAGCATCCTATCAACAGATTTTTTTTTAAAGTATCACGTTGTCCCTCTGCAAACGTGTGTCAGGCTCACTAACGCTACCAGCAGATACGTGTGAGAGGCTCTGGTAGGTGGAACACTTCTTAACATTTGGACAGAACCGGTAATGCAGCACTCTTATCACCTCCAACCTACGTTATGCTCAGTGGCGTTTTTATATGTACAAAAGTGGTGGGGCACAAAAAACTTAGATGTCTATATATAAGCTTCTGCAGTGACGTGCAGTGAGGTTCATGGCTGGTGAGGCACTGGCACTGACTCTTCAGGTTTACAAATATTATATTTTGACCTAAACCAAATATAATATTATTTTCAAAAGCTTTTTTTGTCTGATGCTTCGATTAATTTTAAACAGACAGTTCAACAAAAGGATACCCAAAAAATGTAATTTTATCATTTAAATATTGAATTGTTCTCTCTTAGTAAGATCCCATTTTCAATAAAATTGCGGTCTTACCTTGACTTGAAGATGAAGTCCATTTGCCTATCCTTCTGGACAAAAATTTCTATAACTTTTTTGTAAAAGTCCTCTTTATCTTCTTGTAGTTTCAAAAGTCTATCATAAATCTAATCGATAGATTTATGATAAAAAAATTATAAAAGTAGGGTAGACATGTGAATGTTATCCGGCTGATCAAAACGTGCATTTATCTAACAGGTACGTTTCCCACAGATCTTATTTCGAGCTATTTTCTAAAATCCTATGGAGAAATCTCATTGCTTTTTTGTGCTTACTTCCTGGTTTTAGGATGCGCCACTGCAGCTCTCTCGTCTCCTCTTCAAGCACCACACTTTTCGCGGCACACGTACTTACAGCCAATCAGCTCTGAATGATTTGAGATGACGTATGGTGGGGATGGTAGCTCCGTGCCCCTCTGGTCATTATTTTTTTGCCACATACATTACATAGAAAAATACTCTGAGCATGCGCAGTGTAGTTTTTACAGTCACCGTTCACTTCACAGCGAGAGGAAGGGGCTTGATCAGGTTTTGTCCCACATGGCTCTAAACAGCTCAATAGGCACACACTGTGACTGTAGACACACTAATTAGAAGAACACAGACTAAAACAGCAATGTACAGACGAATCAAATGATTAAACATGATCTTAAAATATATTTTATATATATATATATTTTTTTTTTTGCATTTTTGTAATCATTATTTGTAATACTTTCTGCTGACACTAGGTGGGGCTGTGCCCCACCTGCCCCTAATGACCAGTCGCCACTGGTTATGCTAAGCTTATCCTCCACTGTCATGAGTGGCATCAATTGTTCCATCCAGCCTTTGGCAACAAAAACAAGGTAGCACATGTGAGCTAATTTTGTATATTTTTGCAAACATATTCTGTATTTACATCCTAAACCAGCAAACAATGATGTGATTATGTTTAAACATCTAGTTCTTCTGTAAGAAATTCCCTTGATCAAGACTCTAATTTTCACTCAATGTGTGTCTTCTGCATTTGTCTGCTAAAGTTGTAAATTGATTTACAATTTAAATTCACAATAAAAAAAGAGTACAGCTGCTGTTTTCTAAATTATTTGAACAGCCACCTTCCAACTCAGCATGCTCCAGTCAACAACATAGTTTTAAATAGTTGAATCTTTTTCCTCTCTGCTCTGATAATACCCACTGCAGAATAATTCAGCGTTACTGAGCAGAGCCGCCTCATCAGCACTCTGCTGGCGCCCCTGGCACACTTCATGCAAGTGTAATGTTCATAATGGAAATTATTCCTCTTTTCACACGAGTCCTTATAGTCTGCATTCTCCCCCTCATGTGCTGTGATTCACTTGTTCCAGATGAACACTTCACTGCATGGATTCAGTGTCCTTGCAGTGAAGTGTAAGACAATGTTACAAGATGACAAGCATAAAACTACATTTTTACAGAGGCTACTTTTTTAGTTTTTATTTAATATTGTTTATTGTCGTGTAGCAAACATAGATATCCTCTAAAGCAGGGTACTCTTCTGTATAAAACACACCTTTTTTAAATATGCATTCAACAAAGTTACTTGACATGCTAAAGAGTCAGCTTTAGGGGTGCTGCTGGTTTGGCTTATGCTAAGCTAAAGGTCTCCTGTTGCAGCTTAATATTTACTGTAAGGACATGAGAAAGTAATCAATTTTGGAAGATAATAGGCATTTTCCTGCAATTGTCAGACCAACATCCACATAGTACCAAGTCCATTTTAAATGCTAGCTTGAAAGAGGAATACACTTTAAACACATTAAAGGTCCCCTATTATACTGTTTTACATCAATATATTATAGTTCTCAGATATATACAAACATGTCTCTGAAGTGTTTGGCTCTAAATACCAAACAGATAATTGCAGCATCCCATAATCCCCTCTGTTTCAAACCTGTTTCTAAAATGCTGATTCTCTGTCTGTTACTTTAGATGAAAATAAGGAGCCACTCTCCACGCCCATCTGTGAGATATTTGGTTAAAAAGAACACAATAGTGCTCTAGGAGGAGATTCAGGTGATAAGGTGGGGGGGGGGGGGGGGGGGGGGTTACCTTGGTTGGTTGGTTGGTGATTGGCTAATGGTTACACAAGCCAAAAAAACGTTATGACATCATAAAGTGGCCAAAATCTGATCAGCTCATTTTCAGACAGGTTTTTATATAAATGGATCAGGACAAAAAGTGAGCGAATCTTTTCTCCTGAAACTTTCAGAATGTCTTTACACAGAGGGGACACATGTTTCTGTATAAAAGACATGAAAAAGTGGATTTTTCATAATAGGTCACCTTTAATGTTCACATGATTGCCATGCTTAAGATGAACATGTGTTCAAAAGTCAAGCTTTATTGTGTTTTTGTTGCATCTATTTGAGAATTGAGATATTGAATTAATAAATAAATATTTCAACTCAGCATTTGCAATCAAAGAAAAAAACTACAAAAATCTTCAGCTAAAGGAAATGGCTGTGGTGGGTCTGGAGAAGGAGCTCTGTGCTGCCAGCAAGTCCAAAAGATTAGCTGGAGCTCCGGCTGATGAATAATTCAGTTTATTATAATTCAAAAGTGTTTGTTGAATGTGACTTGAAAGAACATAAACCAGTTTTCCAGTCCTTTTTCACCATGCCACTCAACAAACCGCTTGTTTCAACATGCAAAAGTATTTGTCTTAGCATCTCAAATGTCACTGACACTTAATAGAGAATTGTTTCACATTCGTTTTGACTCTGCACAGCTCTCACACTATCTGATGGGCTGGCATAATGGTGTTATAAATAAACCGCATTCATGAAGCACTTTTCTTCCTCATTGAACAATAGTTTGCATTGTCACCTGGCAACAAAAACATTGGAAAAAAGCCCATTGGGGGCGACTTGTGGTTCAGTCTTGTGATCATAAAACTACAAACGACGTGTTTAATGGACGACCTGTTATTTCTCCTGAGCCACATGCAACCCAAGGTTTATTGATGTTGTATTTGGTTTTGTGGGTTTAACTGCTTTTTCCTTCATTTTGACTTGTGGGTTAATTGACTATATTATTTATGTCTTTGAATGTACATTGAGCCAACTTGCAATGAAATGTTGTTTGCAAACTACTTCACTATGTCTTTAATCTTTTCAAAACTACATTTGTATCATTATCCTGACAAAATGTGCAAACACATCAAGTATTCTGGCTGCAGGGCTTCCTCTTATTGTCTTTTTTCTTTTGTGTGTGCGTTTCAGAAGCAGCTGTTTGGTATTGAAGCCCCTGCTTCTTCGGAACTGACTGGTTTGAGGAAATACTTTAATAGCTACACTCTGCAGGGACGCAGAAATGTACGTAATACACACATACACTGCACAGGCGGCATTCAATATTAACTTTTTAAAGTTTTTGCATATCAAGTCCCTCAGTCAGAAATGTGTCCTTCTCCTCTCTCTTGCAGTATGTCTTGGCTACTTATGGGGTCTTTGCTCTAACAGCAGCGGCCTACTGGATGCACCGACAACACCAAAAAGAAAACCAGGCGCCCAGCTCCACGGCCTGAAACATCAAACATTGTTTTCACTAATGATTAATTATAATATGAAGAAACCGAAGGGAGCGATGTGACACTACCTCTGAGTGTGAGGACGTTTTAAGCTTTGTTAATAAAAAGCTTTGTGAATGCTCAGCACTGATTGATCGTTATTCAGAGATATAATGAGAAGTCAAGCTGGTAACGTGTGTGTGTGTGTGTGTGTGTGTGTGTGTGTGTGTGTGTGTGTGTGTGTGTGTGTGTGTGTGTGTGTGTGTGTGTGTGTGTGTGTGTGTGTGTGTGTGTGTGTGTGTGTGTGTGTGTGTGTGTGTGTGTGTGTGTGTGTGTGTGTGTGTGTGTGTGTGTGTGTGTGTGTGTGTGTGTGTGTGTGTGTGTGTGTGTGTGTGTGTGTGTGTGTGTGTGTGTGTGTGTGTGTGTGTGTGTGTGTGAGAAACCAACATTTATTTATATATAATGTTTTATTCACCCAGTTTAAACTAAGAATTAATCCGATGACAAAAATCCTTCATTTTGGAGACTAAACAATACCTAAAAATACCTTTTGCTTTATGCAAGTCTTGATAGATTATTTATTTTTAAAGTGGGAATTCGAGGGCAACAGCAAATATGAGGGTAAAGATAAGATAACTTGTATTGGTCTTTTTGGTATCCAACATAATTAATTACTAGATAAAATATTATCATTCGAAAGTTATATGCTGGAAAAACCTTTACACTCAATTAATGCATTTAAATATTTAAACCAAGTGTTTAGATATATAAATAAATGGTTTATAAACTCCATGTAATGTATGTTTGTTTGGGTGGGGCTCAACTGTCATTGACGCTTTCCTTTTGACCTCCTTTCTAGAAAAGTAGATTAGAATGCGAGTAATTAGAAACATGCCAAACACGTTCCATCGTTTTAATCTTTCACATTCACTTTGAGTGTTCAGATTGCAAATTCCGTCAATTTCTTATTTTCATTATAAATATTTGTGAATTTATCAGACATAGGATGTATAGGCTACGATTGCATATGTTATAAATTACATTTTAACACACAGACACACACAAAAACGCACACACACAGTACTGACAATCACGTGATTTAAAAGAAATCCAAAAGCGAAAGCACCAGCACCTGAGTGCGTGCGTGTGCCCGTGCCCGTGCGTATCCATGTGTTCGGCTTTTGTGCGGGCGCGTGTCAATGAAACTCTCATTGTGGAGCATTTAACAACAAGTAACGTGTATTAAAGTCTAACGGATGACCATCTGAAGAGCGGCCCCGCCCCCACATTTCAAACCGAAACTAAAACTGTTTCTCCACAAAGAGCTGCGACCTCATTGAAGCTCACTGCTGCCCGGACGGACTCCACACGGCTCTGACGCTCAGTCACTGCAGGAAGGTAAGCTTTGTGCTCCATTCATGCATATTGAATTTAAAATGTCCTGTGTGCCATTAATGACAAATGATAGTCCTTCATTCATCTAAACTCATCAAAACTATAATCCCGAAACAGACACATTCATCTGAATTGGAGGCTCTTTCTGTACTGTATATACAACTATAACTGAGATTTTAGTGGTTGATATAAAGAGGCAAGTTAACCAGTTCCGTTAGTTATGGAAAGCTAGACATCCTCTCCCAGTGTAATTTACATCTCATGTCACCTCATTAAAATGTCATAAGGTGGAAACACAACATTATTTTTTAGTTTCTTTTTTGCACTTTTTTGTGTCCACTATTTGTTCTGAACTCTTGAAGCTCTTGCATCAGTATTGATTTTGGACACACTATTTCACATTGTGCCTTTGCTACAGCTCACTGGATCTTAAGTGAAATAATGACTATGAAGCTGGAGTGCTGACAGACAGTTTTAACTTCGGGGAGTTAAAGGTCCCATGTCATGGCCATTTCCACTGATCATAATTCCATTGTTGAGGTCTACTAGAATAGATTTATATTGTGCAATTTTCCAAACTCACATTGGTTTCTCATACAGCATCTCTGTATAGTGTGTGTATTCACTCTCTGTCCTAAACGGCTTGTTGGAGCTCCTGCCCCCCCCCCCCTCCCTATGAGCCCAGTGGCCGTCTGCGAGACAGCGAGACACAGCGAAACCCAGCCCGAAACCAGCCCGAGCACACACACCCGCAGCCTGGCTGGGAACAAACTCCCAGCCTCGCAAAGATTGTGTGTGTGTGAGGAAGTCCACGGAGTTACATGACTTTATAGTAAACTGAACAGACTGACGCAGCCTTCCTCAAGAAAAAGGCCATTAATTGAGTTTATAAGATTTGAGCTTTGAAGAAATGTTTTCAGAAACAGCCAATGTGATATTTACATGCATTCTTTGCTATTTGAGCAAAGAATGGAGTATCAAAAAAAGAGGGAAACAAGGAGTGAAAGAAAGAAAGAAAGCACACGTTTTTTTAATGTATTTTAAAGCCCTATAATCTAAGTTCTAGTAATATAGGAATATTAAACTGTATTTAACTGCCGTTCCCCTAAATAAAAGTTAAGTGTTTAAAAAAATAAAAGCAATATATTACAAGAGCATTTCTTCAGACAACTGAAAAAGAGACAACACAAATTTGTATTTTACATGTACTTTTTTTAGCTTTTAATTACAAGCCACTATGTTAAATTATTTTTGTATACGTATTGTATTAAAGGTAGGGTAGGTAAGTTTGAGAAACCGGCTCGAGATACACTTTTTGTTATATTCCATGGAATGCTCTTAACATCCCGATAGCAATGAATATCTTAAGTGCTTTGACAAAAAATCCATAAAAAATGTCATCTGTGGAAACCGTAATACTGTAAAAAGCACGACCAATCATTTTATCCGGCCCGGCTAAAATAACTGGATGGCCTACCTGCCTGTCAGCCTTCCATCTGTGCACAAACTTATCTCGTGCCCTCATTGGTCATGTGCGCGTTCGTGTGTGTTGGAGGAGGGGCTCTATAAGGAAGTGGCAGATTTTCTCCGGTTGTGTATTTTCAAATTCTAGCGATCTCGAGCTGGTTTCTCAAACTTACCTACCCTACCTTTAACTTGTTTAGTGATATGGGGAAATTCACTTTTGTTTCCATTTGCTTGAAAGTGAAAGCATTTCTCTGTCCCAGTGATTGATGATAATCAGGTTTGTGGTCTGTCACATGACCTGATTCTGCACACAGACACAGTGGAATGCAAGTTTTGCAATAGTATGCGGTTATTGATAATGTTATAACACTGTATCTAACGATAAAGGGGTTGCTCTGAGTCATGATCCTAGAGAACATTTTAACCACAACTTCTCTCACACCACTTTTGTAGTATCATTTCCGATTGCAACAGACAGCTGTTATATATCTCTTAAACTTACTCTACACTACTTGCACCACAACGCACTGCAACGTAGTTTATGATTCATATTATTTAGGTTGTAACAAGCAAGACTCCAAATAAACGATCGTTTGGCTCTGTTACTGCTGGACGTGTAAATATGCAGCTGTTTCCTGATAAGTTTATCATATCTTTTTAAAGCTTGTGTCACCCCAGTGTGGCAGTGGGAGTTGTTAATATGGGAAGGAGCAAAGTGAAGGAACAGCAGCTATCTGGAGTAAATGCTTAGAAAAAATAAGCATTCAGACAAGGATTAAAGCTTTTAAAAAGTTGCATGGGAAGATTAAACTGCAAAGAAATATATATATTAAATAATCCTCATTGTGTGAACTTATCTGGCAAGGGCTTGCATGTAACAGACATTCATTTATATGTGAAAAAACACCTTTTTGTGTTTCAGCTAATCAAGTTATTCGATGACAGATGGCTGTGCCTCTGCTCCCCTGTAAAACTTTGAGACAATGTTTTTAAATCTGGATTAAAGCAACAGGGAGCCTGAGAGAGGACTGAGAGGCAGATGACCGACCAGAAAGGAGTCGGCGATGGAGGATCTGCCAGTGACGAAAAGAGAAACTCGTGCAACAGGTGGTCAAAAGGAGGATTCTCCTTTGTAGGATGGTCAGAGACAATCTTGATAGCAAAGTAGTACAGAGCAGAAAACAGAACCACACAGCAGACACGCAGAACCAAAGCCAACCCCCCGAGGAACCGGCAGCCCCAGAACGAGCCCGGAGCCCCGAGAGAGTTCAACCCGAGAGCCAAGAGCCGACCGAGAGGCAGCTCGATTTACTGCTCTGGCAAAAACTCAACTTAAATGGAGAACCAGGAAGCTTGTGCCAGGTTAGTACTCAACGTTTGCTCACTGTGGCTTTACCGCTCTGGGATAATGATTTTTAAACAGTGCACAGATGGCTGGAGAGAGATAAAGTCCAAAATCAAACAGCAGGATTTCATTATTAAAGGTAACATCAAAGAGGGGAAAGAATACAGATTTGTCTGTAGTATTAGGGCAAAAGCACAAGTATAAAGAAATAAGTCAAATGACTAATTTAGCAAAATGACTTCAGAATTATATATATTATAATTTTGTTTTTTTATTGTGATGAATTAATACATTCATCACTATGATTGTTCAGCTGGTAAAGAAGAAGCAGGTTTTAACTCCTGGCGGCTAAATGTTATTATTATTTTTTGATAACATATCTCATTTCTTTTATGAACTATTTATCTGAACTGAACCGAAAGTGACTACAGCTGATATTATGGCGGTATGCATGCTAAAATTAGTTCCAGTCAAAGACTATGAAACGATGGTAAAAACGATACAGTATACTGCTGGAAAATCAAAACCTGATGTTTCACACAAATGGAGCTGTTGCATTGAATTGGCATTTGATACTCTGGAGTTAAAAAACAACACACAAACTCTCTGATGTTTTTGCTACGTCATCGTCTGGAATTTTTTTCAACCGGAGTTTATCTTTGGACTTTGAATGTTGATATGGAAACTTTTCAGCCTCTTTTTGTCGTTTTACAGCGCTGTCTAAAAACAGGACCTCTAATCTACATGTTTTCAGTTGCCATGCGCCTAAAATACTGCACTGTAATGTATTGTTTTTCTATATATATTAATATAACACAAGTATGATTATTCTTAAAATATAGCATCTTTCAAAAATAAATATAAAGTATGTCCATTAGTAAACTTTGATAGGATGGCACAAACTGACAAACCTAGTTAACCTATCACTGATTGTACTGTTAATACACAAACTACTTCAAATCCATTTTAGTTTCTGATACTTTCTGAAACACCGCAAAGAGTTTTCTGCTTTATTGTCTTTCGTCTGTGACTAAAAACAATGTTGGCATTGACTTCAAACATGTCCACTTCTGTAGCCACTCCCTGGAGCGGATGCTGAGAGCTTTCCCACACACCTCCGTCCATTCAGCAGTGCAGCAGAGCACAGATTAGTCAAACACACCTACCAGCAGCTCCAACACAGCGGCTACTACTGGGGATCAATGCCCATGGAGGAGGCACATGCAATACTCACACAGGCCCCACTCGGTACCTTCCTCATCAGGTAGCCTACCTCTTACATCTGACAGTTTTAGTGTTGTTTCATCAGTTCACCGTACGTTGTCTGCAACTTTTTATGCCGTTGTGTTGCTCAGGTGTTAGTTTAACAAGTGGATTTACATCTAAATGGGATTCATTTAAAGCAAATTTAGCCTGTATATTATGTTAAATGTATATATATTTTATATTTTGATTGCAGCTGCATTTATCATAACCTTTGATATATCCAGTTCAGTCTTATTTTAACATTAACAATTGTGTTCACTTGACATATCTCTGTTTCGATATAGAAGTTCAAAATTCTTAGAAGAACAAAATTAGACATGCATTTTGATATACTGTCATCCTGTGATTTCCTGTACTACATGTCACATTAGGGCTGTGCAATTAATCGTATTTTAATCTCGATTACGATTTTGGCTTGCAACGATTACGAAAACAACGTAATCGAAATAAAACGATTATTATTTTTATAAAAAATAAAAAAAATGTAATGTAATGTAATCTTTTTTTTTTTTTCTTTTTGGTTTTTCAGTTGAATTATACTTAAAGTTCAGGGTAATCAACTGTTAAAAACATACTGTTCACATTTTTGTTTCAATAAATGGATGTTTTCAAAGTAAATGGATAATCGTTTTTAATAATCGTGATATCAATTATTGACCAAAATAATCGTGATTAGGATTTTTGCCATAATCGCACAGCCCTATGTCACATAACAACACGGTAAGAGTAAACAGCATTAAGTGCCCACAAAGTGACTGTATGTATGCTGCTGTGTTGCAGAGACAGCGGCCAGATGGATGTTTTCTTTACTCTCAGCTACCAAAGTGACGACGGCCCAACGAGTGTCCGTGTCCAGCTGAACAACCTGCTGTTCGGTCTCTACGGCAGCTCCAGGACTTTTGATTCACTCTTTGCTCTGCTCACTTTTTACACCGGCTCATCCTGTAAACTGACCTCTCCTTATCGTAAGCAGCGTCCGGAGCACCTGGCACAGATGTGTAGGAGGGCTGTGATAGGCTTATATGGAGCAGAACATTTAAGCACCTTACCGGAACTCAGTCCACCACTTAAAAACTATGTTCATTCGTACCACTGTTGTATATAGATGTTGTTTATGTTGTAACTTAAGGTAAACAAATATTCTGTATTTGTGTTATTTTCAATTTGATAAATAAGACAAATACAGCCTAAGTATTTTATCTGCAAATTGTTAAATGGTTATTTGCACACATTTTCATTTATGCATTTTACAAGGTACTAGTAGTTCATATTTGTTCAAGTTTTTCCTCATTTACATTCCACAAATCCTGTGTAAAGGGCCGTCCACACAAATAACAATATCTATTACAATAACTATTTATATCGTGTATTAAAAATTAAACACTGTGCCGCCGTATAGCTTAGTTGGTAGAGCTGGCCCCCTGTGGAGGACCCAGGTTCAAAGACCATTTCACTTATCAACGCTTGTGTGTCTCAAACATAACTTAAAATATATTATTTTGTATTTAACAAGGGCCAGAAGGAAATTCAAGTACTTGAATCTGTCATTTCTGAACAGGAAAATGAAACTGAAGATTTGATGATTATGTAGCCTCCTTGGGATTTTTACATAAATAGCTCGTTATGTACATGCAGGTTATTTGTGAATAAGTAGGCCTCATATATCTTGTTAACATAATGTCATGCTTTTTTACCTCAAAGAAGAAGCGTGTGTGCTTTGCGTTACTGTTATGAGAATGTTATCGTTGATCAGTGCAGATGCTCGCATCGTTGTTTTATAGTTGTAGTTGTGGTTGTTGTTGTGGCTGGCCTAAACTGCTTCAATGATACACCAGTTGTAACATCCATAAAAATCTGCAAGTGCTTCGGTTTAAAGCTACATTAATTGATGTTTGGCCACTAGGGGGCAAAAAACATCAATAGAAGCTAACATGTTACCATCGTAATATCTTATGGCTGAAAAATTAGCAAACCGTTATTTGCTAACAGCCTCCTGAGGACTAAGATGTTAACAACTTCTCTTTTTCAACTTGATTTGAACAGAAGCCACGAGCCGCCATGATTGCAATTATGCTTTTTAATCCTGTTATCTCGCAGTTGTGAGTCAATTATCTCGTTATGTCAGGACAAAGGAGTATTTTTCTTTTCATAATGTGTTAATTATCTCATTATCTTAGGAAAATAATAAGTAGGTTTCTCTTGATAATTGGACACATACTTAACTTTTATCAGGAAGCAATAGAGTTTTTTTGGAAGTTATGGATGAATCACAAAATTAAAGTATATAATGTAGCCTACATATCTTCTAATCGGGCTAATTTGCACGTTTAATATAGTATACAGTAAACAATATCAGCTGGGTTACGTTTTCTGAATATCATTTATATGTTATTACAGGCAACTTTTTGATCCCATTTAGTATCCAGCAACTCCTAAATAGTATCTGTGTTTTTGCTAACTTTTTACTAGCTAGTGAGTTACTGGCTTCTAAGTTGGTGTTAATGAGAGCACCAGAGACTCAATAAGAAAATAAGTAAAACAGAAACAATCTGCTATAAGAGGCTGAAAGGTTCAACTGTGCAGGGTTGGTGAATATAATCTGTGCTTTTGTGAATAAGAGTAACTCCTTTCACATTATAGTAGCCATTTCATTTAGGTAAAACGTAGGTAACGGTATTGATTAATGCACTTTCAAAGTATCAACTCTAACCGTCTATTCAAACGCTCTTGAAATAATTTGACATCCCTACTTAGTATTTTCAGTGGAACAACAAAAATGGTGTGTGACGCTTTGCGAAATGTTTTTTGTAGTTTGTGCACAATAAATAAACATGTGTAATTGTTTTAAATTAACAGGAAACCGAGGGCCATGATTTTAAGTCAATAAAGGCCGCTGCATGCCTATTAAACTTCACCAAAAGTGTCTGTTCTTTTGTGCAAGATCTTGGAATGTTGTTGTTGGACTCGCGGGTGCAGCCTGCCTCCAGTGGTCAATCAAAGAACTGCAAATGTTTGACACTTCGTACATTGCTGCTCAGCCAAGGAGGTTGACACTTGATTGCAGCACAGTCCACTATAAATCAAAAGCTTTTTCTTACTTTATCATTTATACAGTGTAAACACAAATCATACACTAAAAAACAACAACACAAAATTGGTTTGTAGAATGGCATAGGGTAACAACACTTTTTCATTAGACTCACACATTCCTGTTTAACAGCAGCTCACTTGAGTGCTGAGTCGCCACATAGTGGGGTTACCCTGCCATGTAAGAAAATGCCTCTAAACTGAAATCTGTCACTGCAATCAGATACACTTTGTGTCAATAGTATCCACAGCATGCACACAGTTTTGATTGAATAGCAGTCTTCTGTCATGTGTTCCACATCCTGTCCTAAATCTGACTGGCAGTGGCCCCTTTCGAAATTAGCCCTGCACCAGGGACACGTGCACTGCACACATTCTCTCACACACATTCTCTCACACACACACACACACATGCACACACACACACACACACACACACACACACACACACACACACTTTTCCTGTCCTCAAATTATCCCTGCCTCATTAACCTTTTGCAATGTTGACGGGAAACCATCACCACTGTGACACATATATAGAGGCCCAGTTTATTTGTTCAGCGTATCAAGTATGAAATGTAAATGTAAGAAATAATTGAAATGATAAATATAACTTGAATAAAAACAAAATAAAAGGGAGAATAAGAATCAAAATTGAGTTTATTGCCAGGAACGTTTAAAAATACAAATAATGTGCTTTGTTGTTGTGCAAACATAAACAACATAAACAATAAGTTGTAAGAAAAGGTCAAAATGTATTGATTATAAAATAGAATATATATATAAAATGAATATAGGACAATATACATTGGGACAAACTGCAGCATATTTTATTTTGAGGTGGAGGGCTTTGCAGATTTGTTGAGAGGTAGCCTAATGATAAATAGAAATATGCAAAATATATTCAGAGAGAAAATAAGGCCATAGTGCAATACATGAATGAATAATGTCAGATTCAGTAAATTAAAGACAGTGTGTTGTAAAGTCAGATGTATCCATCTCTCTCTCTTTGAGCGACAGTGCTGAGCGTCTCCGCGCACTCCCGGACTCTGCCTCCCACTGTCCCGCGCTCTCTCTGCACGCGACTGACTGAGTACACATTTATACGATGTCAAACGACCTCTCCTGACTTGTCCGCTCGCACGCGCGCAGACACGCGGACTCGGATTACAACAACTGGAGTGGCGCGCACACAAGTCGCTCGTGTTTATGTAATGCCATATGTGACTGTGAATGTGTGTGCGTATGCGCGCTGGAGCTGGCGCGAGCTGGTCACCGCGACGGCGACAGCGGTCACACGTTTAAACATCAGCGAACCGTGCGTGCTTCTGCGGTCTGAGGGCTCGTGAGATTTCAGGGGTGCGGATTTGACCCAGCATATAGGAGGGCGCTCGAGCTCCACCGTTTTCACGCACAGCACGCACGTAGACCCGGTGAAATCGTCACGCGGATTGAATCAGTGGAATCTGTCGCGAGTGGGTTCCTGCGTGGCATACCGGCGGAGAGCCAGGTCCAGTGGGTCGATCGGTGGTCGGTGTGAGTCTGCAGCACCGCGTAGAGAGGGGCGGCAGAGCAGGGTGTGCGGTGGACTCCTGGCCGATTAGGAGCATCCCACTACCGGCAGCATACATCCCTCCGCGCCTCAGCTCCAGCGGGAGGCCCGGAGCAGCGTCAGGATGTAGCGGCGGATTAACGGAGGAGAGAGGGCGCTCAGAGGAAGAGAGCGGGACCGGGAGGACCGAGGCGGCGGGACGGAGGGGACATGGGGAAGGACCAGGAGCTGCTCCAGGCCGTGAAGACCGAGGACCTGCTGACAGCTCAGCGGCTTCTACAGAGACCTCGGCCGGGGAAAGCCAGTCAGTATTCCTTCATCTTCCTGCCACACACACACACACACACACACACACACACACACACACACACACACACACACACACACACACACACACACACACACACACACACACACACACACACACACACACACACACACACACACACACACACACACACACAACCAGTCATTACCTTGTCATGACGTTGTAGGCTAAATCTAATGTGATGACATTTAGTCTAAATGGTGCACTGTGTGTGTGTTTGTGTGCGTGTGTGTGTTTTTTGCCTTTGCTATGACGTTGAGTGTGTGATAGTGATGACGTTGCACATGTGTGAGAAGTGTCATCAGAATTAAATTAGAAATCAGGAAGATGCTTGTCACCCTATTTTCCTCCATTGATCGTTTTTCTGTGTGCGCGTGTGAGTGTGTGTGTGTGTGTATGTGCGTGTGAGGCTGAAGTACATAGAGGTCCTACACTGCTCTCGGGACAGGGATTATTGGTGTGTGAAGATGCCAGATGTTAGTGGTAATAATGTGTTCACGTGCAGACATGTGCACATACTGAATGTGGCGCTCATGTGTGCACATGTGTGTGTGCGCGGGTGTTTGTCAGCTGAGACTTGAGGTGATAATTAGATTTCAATTACAGCCTTGAAACTGCTCTCCTCCTCTCCCATTTTATCACCAAGCTCCTCTCAACTCTAAGTTTGTCTCCTCCTCACTACTCTAATTTCCTCCTTCCTTTCCCATGTTGTCTCCTTTCCTCTCTCTGGTTTTACTCCCTGTTCAGTTCCTTTCTTTCTCCTCTTGTTTCCTCTTTCCTCTCATCCTTGTGTCCATATCATTGTCTCATCTCTTATCTCCTCTCTTGTCCTCTATCCTTGTTTACCCATCTCTTGGTTTATCTCCTCTATCCTTATCTCCTCCCCTCTCTTCTCCTCTATACTTTTCTCCTCTTCTCTATCCTTGTCTCTTATCCCTTACTCTATTCTTGTATCCTATCCTCTCCTTTATCCTTGTCTCTTGTCCTCTCTATCCCTGTCTCCTACCCTCTCCTCTATCCAACCCTTCCCTTCCATCTTTGTCAGCTTACTTCTCCTCTCATGTCTTGTCCTCTCTTCTTGTCTCATCTCTCTCCTCTCTCCCTGTAACCTCCCTTCTCCTCTCCTCTTCTGTCCTCTATCCTTGTCACCTCCCTTCTCCCCTCCTATCTTCCTCTCTTCTCTCCTCTCGTGTGTTTGTCTGTGGACATTCCAGCAGTGCCATGGAAAAGAAAAATGCTTCTCCTCAAATGCCAGAACAGATCAGCTCTGAGTGCTCAGTCCATTGCACACTGACAAAGAGAAAGGGGGAGGTGGGTGGAGGGTGATGGAGATGAGGGGAGAGGAGGAGGGCTAGAATGGGAGAGAAAAAGAGTGAGACTGCAAAACAGAAAGAGGGAAATGACAATTCATGAATGCAGGGATGCAAAGAGACAGGAAGTGACGGAGAGAGGTTAAAGGGTGAGTTATGGGAGGTGTGTGGTGTGTGTGTGTGTGTGTGTGTGTGTGTGTGTGTGTGTGTGTGTGTGTGTGTGTGTGTGTGTGTGTGTGTGTGTGTGTCAGAGTTCCCGTTAGCCGGTAATTACCGGACAATGACCGGTAAAATATGCTGAAGTCCGGCAAATCTAAATCTCTCCGGTCAAAATGTCCGGTCAAAATAATTTTCCCTTAGCGCAATACCGCATCAGTTGCGCCACTTATGTGACAGACAAGAATAGTATGTGACAGACAAAAGAGTATGTGACAGACAAAAATTGTCAATTCTAATGTCTAACACTTAATGTGGAGAAAGAGATGTCCTGTATGGGTTGATTGTGCGTTGATCTGTTGGTAATGCCTCGGGGTTCCGGTGGGCATGTAAACAAATGCATAATGCTGCGCTATACTTTGTGGCCTCATCCGGTTGCATAGCGACGCTTATTGTTTAGGTGTCTTTTAACAAGCAGGTAGTGATATCATTAGCTAGAACTAGCTAGATCTGATCGATATGGACATAAATGCGAGTAAAGTCTAATCTGACAGGAGAGAGAGATCGGCTGCTGCTGACGAGTCGACACGCAGCTCTGCATGATCCCCTGCAGCGGCGAGCAGAGCAAAACACACTTCAGGTTAGAAAATCACACGTAGCTATTTTAATTACCTCTCAAACTACCTAAACTAGTTATAGATATGTTTAGTTTTACTGTCGGGTCACTCATTACTGGATCCGCGAGCTGCATGATACTGACGGGCTGTCAGGAGAAGGAGAGAGCGCTCCGTTTATTATTCCCGCGTTTTTGTAAATTACTGTACACTTTTGAATAATGTAGTTAATCTACTATAATTAGTTTGTTTAATGTCGAATCATATCAATTTGTTTTAAAGCTCAATAAATAACAAAGAAGACCTTTAACCGGCACTTATCTAATTTTGTCCGGAAGATTTCAACTTTAACGGACATGTTGACCGGCAAAAAAATATTCTAACGGGAACTCTGGTGTGTGTGTGTGTGTGTGTGTGTGTGTGAGAGTGTGTGAGACACTGTGTGAGACACTGTGTGAATCCAGGTTTATGTTTGAATAATTAAACAGGAAGCAGGGTTTCTCTGCAGGAGAATCACACACACAAACACCGCTAACACCTAACACACACACAGTTACAGGGAAGTGTGCAGAGGTACACACTCGACACGTCAGGTGTTAGTCATGTGCCTGACAGCGTTTTCATTATTAACTGTATGCTAATGAAGTTCAGTGCAGCAGGTGAGAGGGAGTTGTTTGCTCTGTCAAAATGTCACAGTTTGATGGAGGATGGATTTAGCAGTTGAAGTGGTGAAGGACTGTGTGAGGCTTTCACAGCCCTTCTTGGTCACTGCCAGACAGAAACACTTCTTCTCTAACTGATTAAATACATAGTTTGACATTATTCATTCAGATTAGATAAGGGCATCGATACTATTCTCATGTCTGAATGGTCAACAAGTAGCTAGAGCTAGCAGCGGGTTAGCCAACACTGCTAACAACAACTACACAGTATAAAGCTACACATTTTTGGGGGCTTTATTTCCAGGATTACTTCCTAAATTTTCCCCACTATTTTCTACACGGCATACTGATTCTTAGGATATCACAAGATCAAGTGAAAATATATTTTGTCAGGCTTCAAGTAATGTGTTTGTGTCAGAAACACCAATGGTCGGACCAATCAACTCCAGCGGAGAGGAGCTACTGGCAGCTATGGGCATTGTTAAGGTGTGTGAGTGAGGTGAGGGTAGATACTGCTGCAATGGCATCTGCTACATCAGGCCTGGCTCGTGTCTCTTCATTCGAAAGAGAATCAAACAGCGGCACTGAAGGTGTTTCAACATTGAAAGCTTTGGGAAGAGTTTGTGTGACAGATGGTTCATCCAATCACCTGCCAACTTTTTTTTACATTGCCTTTTCCAAACAGTTTCAAAACGAGGTCTTCTCAGATGGTTCTGTGTAACAAACCATCTGTCTTTTGAAGAAAGAAAAATGAAAATAAGACTGTAAAAAATACAGGAAATGTCTTGCAAAAATATTGTCAGTGCATATAACTAACCAAAAAAATGCCTTTCAAAATATGCAAGAAACGCCTCAAGATAATGTCCATATCCATCAATATTTCATTACTTGAAAATGTATTTGCTCCTAAACTATTTGAACCAACATGGAGCTAGAAGAAGTTGTTTTTGAGGGGTTTTCTTGGAGTTTAACTTTTTACTTACAGTACAGATGAAGATAGACTGTAAATGGCCAGAGTAAGGACCCTTAATACCTGAGGTTCCTGTCCTATAGATCAATCGTTTTGTTTTTATAATAGGATTTGTTGACAGGAAAATAAAATGTCCCCCAGAGTTTAAGTTAAAAGTCTTGCTGCAATCATTATACTCACTGTTTAATGAAATGATTCGTCAGTGTATTGGATCATTAACTTTTTAAAAGTTCTAATGAATCCATTCAGACAGAAACATAGCGAGTTCCTGTACACTTTAAAAATAGATTTAGACATAAAGCTCATTTGTAAACCATTTGGTAATGCTTTCCTTATCTTTGGCTCAGTTGCAATAAAGCTCTTAATCTTAGAGATATGAGAACATCCTTATCATAATTGTATCTCTCTTATGTTATATCAAGAAACTGAAATGGGCACAAAGTAATTTGTATATTGTATCTGCCTCTATCCACGACACTGACCTTTTTTTGGCACAGCCACTAGTCTTTGATGCAGCTAAAGATCTGTATCGAAATCCCTGATCTAAACTCAGCAGTATTGTGATAGACCAAAATAAATCTTAATGGAAAAGATTATCTCTTTTTATTTATGCTTTTGGCTTGAGAACGACACATGATACTCACCTGAACTATAGAGGTCTCTGACTGTTGTCTAATATTTGGTGTAAGGTGCAAAGAAAAGCAGAGTATACTCCACAGTGAAGAGTACAGTTCTTGGGGGTTTTAACAGAAAAATGCAGAACATTTGGAACATGAATTCCACTACAGTTAAAGTTAAAGTCAGTGTTAAAAAGCAATGCGCATAATAATTATGTATCTTTTGTGCTAACTATTAACCTACAACTTGAAAGGTTTCATGTTTTGACTCGGTCAGAAATCTTCTTGCCCTTTTGAGGAATAAACTCAAATAGGCCTGAGAGCTGCTGGTCATGACCCCATCAGTCATGACCAATTATCTGTTGTAATTTATTGTCGTTTATTGTGTTTTGTAGTAATGTGTTTTTTATTACATGTACAGCACTTTGGCTCGACCAAAAATCGCTTTTAAATGTGCTTTATAAATAAAACCTGATTTGATTTGATTTGATTTGATCAGTAAAGGAGCATCTAAAAAAACGAAAACATCTTCGACATTTGTGACATTTCACTTTTCTAAACACATAATAATACAAACCACTATTTAGGATTTTAAAAAGTCTGTAACATATATCTGCATATTGATTTTCTGATAATGGCCCCTGCATCACTCACATAACATTTTGTATCTTTGATATAAATGTGATATAGCTTCTGCACGAGTATTAGCATGCTGTGCCCCTGAGTCCGGTCACTAACATATGTGTGTGCGATCGTCTGGAAGCAGAGCGAGAACAGATGTGTCAGCGTTTGTTTTAGGCCACATGTGAGGCTGAAACTCTAGATACATGATGACAGGCAGAAGGGGATGAAAACTGGACTTCAGAACATTTCTGGTAATGAGAACCCCTGAGAAAACCCTCCTGAGGTTCTGGAAAACACACCACTGTTACTCTGCATGTCGCTCTGCCAGAAGCTCATTGGCACTCGTTATTAAGATTGAAGTGTTTCAAATACAATCACATCAAATCACATAAACTCTTGAATAGCTACAATTTGAGGGAGATGTGGCAAAAATGGGGCGAAGCCTGCGAGCTTTTCAGGCAGTCAACTCGAGCACTTGTGCTGCATTCATACATAACGCCCCTTGCCACTCTACAACCAACCAAACAGAGTCTCCTTAATACGCCGCTCTATTTAACCTGCCAGATCTCTCTCTATGCATTGCTTGCTGCTGCTATTGCTGCAGCTACTTCCACGTCGCTGCTGCCCCACCACCACCCCAGCTTCCACCCCAGATTCCAGCTGTAGGCTCGGGGGGTTAGTTATTTAATCATCACTCATCGTGCTATGTATATCTGTGGAGTGATGAGGCCCGAGCCTAGACGCCAACTATATGCTGCTTCTAATATAAACATGTTAACTAGTGAGTTGTCTGACTGAAATAATATGATAGTAATCCCTGCCAAGCGATTGACAGTCAGTGAGAATTGCACATTGAGGGGTTACTATGGTAACCGGGGCTCAGTTGCAGTGTTTTGCCTGAAATTATCATAAAAAAAGAAGAAGTAAATTAGCCCCGGTCCAAGGACACCATCAGTGAGATATTATGGTAATGATTTAAACAGTTTGTTTCAAAGGAGGAAAATACATAATTGTTACAAGGGTGGTAAATAAATAACTATTACATTTAAGGCTCATGAATTTAAGTAACTGAAATAATTAGGCAGGAGGTTATGAATACAATAAGTGTGAGTTCCTAGATGAAATCAGTTTTGAGACAAAAGAAAGGCTTAATAGTTTGAGGGCAGAGCGATACCCCGTTTTAGTCAGCTTCCTCCTCCGATTTGATTCAATATACGTCATGGTGTTGGGTCACAAGGGGGTGGCGTTATAAAATAATGTCATGATCCAGACTCCATGTAAAGAAGGATAATCTATTGAGTAGTATTGAGTAAAACATAGTAGAATAATTGTGGGTGACGCATGTTGTGGTGCTGCCTTTAGCTCATAGTCTGAGGGGGGGGGGGGGTTTGATGTGACACAGATATCTGCACTCATTGATTCATCCGCTGGGGGGAGGGAGGGAGGATTCGTATTTTTAATCCAAGGAGGATGCCTACACACACACACACACACACACACACACACACACACACACACACACACACACACACACACACACACACACACACACACACACACACACACACACACACACACACACACACACACACACACATATAGGAGACTGATGTCAGCTGCAGAGTGTAAACAGTAACAGCAGAACTACCAATCAGCACGCGCTCTTTAGCAAATTACAGGGGAAATTAGAGTGTGAGAGCAGGATGAAGGGATGAATTGCAGATATAGCTGCAGAGAGAAGGAGAAGCTTTTCCCCAGATTACAGAACAGCTCCAGATTACTGCCGTGGATTATGTGGGTTGGCCAAAAAAAAGGAGGCAGAGAGACAAACAAGCCGTCCTTGTCAGAGTGTGCTGGTTTTTGTCTGCGTGCTACTACCTGCTGTCTGCTAGTGTCTCCATCTTTCTAATGCTCCAGTCAGAGATCATGGTATCACATACATGTTTGCATATTCACATTATACCAAGCGCGTACATATACAAAAGAAAACCCAGACATACTTATCATACAGACAGGAGTGGTATCAATCTTTCATCTACGACATAAAAATTATTTTTCTTTCCCAAAAGGTTGAACTATTCCCTCAGGTTGATTTTATCTGAAGGGCAAAATAAACCATGCTCTACTAAATGCTTTATTTGTCAAAGATAACAGCATCTGGTGAGAGAATGTATTTGATTATTACACAACAATTCAAATAGACCTGGAAAGTGAACTGGAACATTTGAATACAATCTTCAATTTCTCTTTTGATAAAAGGATAAACACTAAACAATGAAATCAGAGTTATTCATGTTACTAGATGGAACCGGTTTGTTCACATTAGCCATGCACTACTGATGAGAAATTGCCTCACAGCAATATCACTGGATATAGTGAAGTTTTAATAAAAAGCTACTGTGAACACAATGGAATAATACAATTCTTATCGATGGATGAACACACACATTTCAATTTGTTTTATGCAACTCATATGACAGACACATGTTGTGAATATGACTTTAATGCTTTTGTGGATGAGTTTCCCAGAGTTACTTCTCTTTGTCTTCATTACCTTGTCACTTCTCCTCGACCTTGGCCGCTGCTGTTGAAGTGAAGAATCTGTTGTTTTAGAGGCTCAGGTATAAGCGCGAAGCTGTCAACTCTACCTGGAGGGAATGAATAATTAGAATATGTGCAAGGGGAGAGAATACGTTAATCACTGATTTCCAAATAGATATGAATTTCACGGTTTTTGTAATGAGTTTGTTATTCTACTATGTTGCTGTCTCATCATGTCTCTTCTCTCTGTTTGTTTCAGAGCTCCTCGGAGCTGCAAAGCGAGTGAACGTCAACATCCAGGATGCTGATGGGTGAGGCAATACAGCTCATTTTCGTACCTATTGTTTTTCCTCATTGAAATCATTCTATCTCAATAGTTTATTCCCCTCTTTAGTTAATTATCTGTTCTTTCTTTGCTTTCTTTATGTCTTCTTGTCATCAGATTTAACCGATTCATGTTACTCCTTACATTGCATCGTAGCTACAGAGTTGAATCCCTGAATTGAATCACAATGGATATTGATATATTCAACAGTACATAATATAAATATGTTATGACCTACGACCCGCTGCAAAA
Source organism: Trematomus bernacchii (assembly GCF_902827165.1). Classification (NCBI taxonomy): domain Eukaryota; kingdom Metazoa; phylum Chordata; class Actinopteri; order Perciformes; family Nototheniidae; genus Trematomus; species Trematomus bernacchii. The sequence continues at coordinate 6,128,432 of NW_022987593.1, read as the reverse complement.
ACAACATAATATTGAGGGCAGTGGTTCCTAACTTGAAGGTCAGAACCCCCTGAGGGACAACAAAATGTGCCTATAATCAATATTTTTGATACAATGTGGACTAAATGACAATGTGAAAAGGGGTCACTCGTATTGATGAACCTACAGAGAATACCACCCAGATATGCAGCGTTCCTCAGCTGTAAGTAGCTTTATAGTGAGTTTCAGCTCATTGTTTATCTGTAGGATCCACAACTTTACTGTTTTACTTGACTCTCACTGCAAAAATAGCAACATTTTCAGCCACAGCAGGCAGCTGTTTAAAAGAAAAAAAAGCTCTTAAAGGTGGGGTAGGTAATTTTGGAGAAACCAGCTCGAGTGCGCTAGAATTTGAAAATACACAGCCGGAAGAAATCTGCCACTTCCTTACAGAGCCCCTCCTCCAACACACACGAACGCGCACATGACCAATGAGGGCACGAGATAAGTTTGTGCACAGATGGAAGGCTGACAGGCAGGTAGGCCATCCAGTTATTTTAGCCGGGCCGGCTAAAATGATTGGTCGTACTTTTTACAGTATTACGGCTTCCACAGATGACATTTTTTTAATGGATTTTTTGTCAAAGCACTTAAGATATTCATTGCTATCGGGATGTTAAGAGCATTCCATGGAATATAACAAAAAGTGTATCTCGAGCCGGTTTCTCAAACTTACCTACCCCACCTTTAAGACCCTTCAGTACACTTCCTGCTCAGCACCAAACAGACAAACCAGAACAGACGGACACAGTATGAGCTTAAGACCCAGATATGTAGTCAGGAGCTGGTAAAAACTAAAAACAGAGCTAAACAGAGTGATTTATTTTATTTTATTTAGCCATTTTTCTTCTAATGCAATTGAACCTCCTATAGGTTCTGCTCTGATGAGTAAGACAACAGGCCTATTATTAGGACCACTGCTCAAATCAGTAAGACGGTCCAAGAAGGGGCAAATATATTGAATATTTTAGTTTGACCTTTTTAGCAGCAACCAGCAGCTCTATAGCTTGCGTTGTTGGTTGGTCGTGCTACACAGATTTCTCCTCATGTAGGCAGCCACAGCCTTTGCAATGGGAGGCTGAAATTTGGCATGCAGGTTGCGTGAGTGTATAATGATGTAGATGTATGCACATAAATTGTCTAATCTATTGCAAATTAGCGCTTGTTTGTTCTAAAGAAGCTTTAGTTAACCAAACTAGATATTGGGTTTCTTTTCTATAGTGTAACTTATTTCAGTGTGAAGCAATACAGACAATAAAGCAGCTTCCCCAACATGGAGAGATGCTAACCAGCCCCTGAAATCTTGTTTGTGCTGACCTTCAGTTGTTTAACTTTTTACCTTGATAAAGTTACGTACAGGTGTACTACAAAACACCTAACACCCACATACATCTGCAGCTGACTGACCGGAGCTGTCCCGACTGGTGCAGGCAAACATTACATCATCTTTTTCTGGGATCAATATACTATCATCCATATCATTTTACACATTACTCCAGTTTAAATCTATCACTAAAACATGCAGCCGGCTGAAGACTTTAATAACCTTGAAGATAAGCCAACATTTCTCAGCTCTTAATTTGTTCAGAAATGGTTCCTTATCAACTCTGAATGTATGAATGTTCGCTATATTTAGACTCATAAGCGGTTAAGCTTTTTGTGTGCACATGCTTGGTTTGTGATTGTGTTTCATTTGGCTCCATCAGATAACAAAGATATTTTTATTATAATGATTGGAATCAGATAATTGGACTCAACTGCTAGTAATGACTGATGATTTGCTGATTTGACTCTGGGGCCAGGCCCTTGAATGCACCAGGGATCCATTAGACACTCACACACAGACACGCTATGTGCACACTTTTGCTCTGGGGTAGAGAGATTGCTTATTAATGGAAGTAGGTCATTTGCCCCCTCCCGTCGCTCACACAGAGCTGGGGGGCGGAGCTGCTCTACGCTTAAGATGATTTCAGCAAGTTATGCTCTGGTTTCACACTACAAATTTGAATATGTGTATTTTTAAACGTTATCTGTGTGTGTGTGAAGGTTGGCACCGCTGCACCATGCCGCTCTGAGTGGTAACAAGGAGCTCATCTCTCTGCTGTTGGAGGCCCAGGCAGCAGTGGATATTAAAGACAATAAAGGTAAAAACACACAGCTTGTCCTTACATGTGACCATGAAACAGGTCAAAAACAGACAAAAAACAATCATTAAAAAACAGGAAAACAAACACATGTCTTCTGGCTCTGACTACGTGGCTGGTAATACCCTCGTGTGTGATAAAAGGTGAGCTTGTTTGAAATGTAATAAAAATGCTGTCTGTGTAGGATGCGGTATTTATGAGAGGTGACAGATTTGTGTGCAATGCAAACAATAAACAATGGAGGAGCTCCATGGCTGCAGGGCTGAGAGCCAAGAGGGAGCAGGGAAGCAAATATCTCCATCTCAAACTGGCAGATTCCAGGAGGATGAGAAGAAGAAGAAATCTCAGCGCAGATGGGAGATTTAATCCCTGCAGGCTGTAGGACCTCATTTACAGTCCTCTCAGTCTTCTCCAGTGAGTCTCTAAATAGATGTTTACAGCTGGCAGGCATCCTAACCAGGTGGTCCTCAACCATCTCGCTGGAGTTGGTAGAGAAACAATAAATCATTATTAAATCACAATTTGCAGAGGAAGTTGGTTGTACCAGTGTTACACAGTGTTCACGTATAGACAGATTATGCACCAACTACATTCCTTGCACACTACCCCCACCTTGGTTTTGCTACTTCTTATAAAATAAATAAAGTGACAGCACAGAGGAGCAGCAATCAGATTTCACTTGTCTTGTGACAAGTTAAAACTGGTGGAGGATTTGGTGTGAAAGCGAAAAGCAAAGAACCTTTTTGCTGTTAATTTCGTATTTAAGGTGCTCGACAATATTTTCTTATAAAATGTTTGATGTGAGTGGTTACAAGACTCTCGTCACAAGTTTAATAATTCAAAATCATCATTCTCGGTTGCATCCATAATGGAAAGCACTGGAAATCGTGGCGTGATTTCCCTCAGAAGTTGGTGGAGACCAAAACAGAGCTGAAAGGAGTGTGAATTAATCATAGGGTCAGAAACACGACTCCAGTTGAACTTGTATATTTCAACGTTGTATCATGGCTTGTTGCCGCTGCCCCAAATAAATCTTGTAATGGAAACTGGCATGGACATTTTGATCCTGATTCAGACCATGTCACATCCATCTCCTAAATGTTCGTGTTGAGATGCCAGCTTAGGGTCACTGACACGGACATCCTGCAGGCCCGGCCCTCTGGGCTTGATATCCTGTCCAAAAAGAAATCATAAACAAAAAAGAAGTCCAACAACTATGTATTCAGGAACTCTTCCAGGATACTCCTGGGAATACAGCTTAGGGTATTTCCAAAATCAGAAAAACCGATTTGGTTGTGATTATCCAATTTCGATGCAAGTATTTCACATTATTGTGTCCTTCATTCGTCCTGTGTAGAGGCTTTGAGACGTACAAAATACTATCTATACAAAAAGACACAGACGTACTACATTACTCACCACAGACTGGATTGCTTGCTTAATGCAGGGTTCCTCCATAAGCAATGAATGTGTTATCTATAAATATCTAGTGCTTCATCTGGCATTAGATTGTCCTTAATCAATCTTTTGAATTGAATTGTAAAATCCCCAAATAGTTGGTAACATCTACTTGTTAGAAATAAATGCCTCCCGCATTAACATCACACAAATCCGGATAAAGTTGGTCTCAAATTTCATTCCAAGTGGCTTTAGAAAAGTCTTAAGAAGTCTTAAATCTAACTTGCCTTAAGTAGTAGGACCCCTGTTAAGAGGAGGTTACTTATTTAAAGCTCGTATGTCTGTGGGGGCACAGCTCTTGCTTTAACGGGCCTCTCTTCACGTGGGCAGTCTGAACCTGAAGTAAGAGGAGTGAAGTGCTGGCAGAGTGGATGATCTTGGTCATGTGTAATTGTGAGTGCTTTGCAGGTCAAGGATGAGGTGACACATGTAGGTGGATGGGGGGGGGGGGGCAGTATACCAGTGAGTTTGCTGACTAAATGAGTTACTGAGTCCTCTCAACTTCAAACCAGTCAAGTTTACTGTCCCTCTTTCTCTGTCTGAGTGAAGCTACCTCTTTGCTCACTATCTAAAAGCTGTTTAAGGCTGCCTGAGAGTCATTTCCCTCCACATCTCTTCATATAATCAGGGTTTAGCTACTTGCTCATACAGCTGCTGTTTCTGTTCATTCTGCCAGCACCTCTCTTCTGAGTCAGGACTCCTTCATGCCAGCCAGGCCTGGAGGGCCTCTTTTTTCAGCCCGATGATGTGGCTTATCGCTGGCATTAAGACTGGGGGTCTTGGATTGCTGCCATGAGAAACCTGCTCTCTGCTTCTTGCAGTCACTGCTACAAAGTGCGGCTTAATGTCTTCTGGTGTGAGGCACGAGTAATGACTCCGTTTTGTGCTGTGCTCAGCTGGTCTTTGCATTACCTTGCATTTCCTGCATGGGCTGCAATGTCCAGTTTGCTGCAAGGTTCTCTAGGGTCTCTTCAGCCACTTATAGGGGATTTCTTGACTTGCTCTTTTTTCTGAAAGCAGTTTGTCTGCAACGTCCCATGAGTGTGATGCTTGCACAAACAGTTTTCGTATGGTCACAAAGGGTCAATGTCAGCTACAATAAGATTGCAGAGGAGGGGCACTGCCAGTCTGTGCATGTTAAACTGAGAGTACAGTATGTCTGGAAAACTGCATTCACATTAGGACTGAAACTAATGATTCCTGTCATTGTTAATTCAGCTACTGATTGTTATCTGGATTATCCCATCCATCATTTAATTAAAAAAGCAAAAGTTTCCATCAAATATTTAGTAAACTATCATAGAAATAAATAAAGCTGGACCAGTGAATTAAGGCTGAAAGAATACCAACACAACTCATCTAATATCATTATAGCTGAACCATTTCTGACTTATTGTTTCATCTTCAATGCAAAACATTATTTATACATTTATACAATCTATATTTTCAATATCAGTTGCTACAATGGTGTTTATTTGAGTCTAGTAATACTACTGTATTAGGTTTTATAAACTGCTCACTGACAAACTGGTCTAATAACTATAACAGTGTGTGTGTATTTGCATGCATTCATGTCTCCTTATATTCTAATGTTCTTGTGTATATCTGTGTGCATGTCCTTGTGTGGTCTTGTATGTCTGTTTTTGTGTGTGCTGTCCTCTGTGTGTGTGTGTGTGTGTGTGTGTGTGTGTGTGTGTGTGTGTGTGTGTGTGTGTGTGTGTGTGTGTGTGTGTGTGTGTGGTGTGTGTGTGTGTGTGTGTGTGTGTGTGTGTGTGTGTGTGTGTGTGTGTGTGTGTGTTTTGTGTAGGGATGCGTCCTCTGCATTACGCTGCATGGCAGGGGAAGACTGAACCATTGAAAATGCTGCTGAAGTCAGGATCGTCAGTCAACGGACAGTCAGATGAAGGACAGATCCCTCTCCACCTATCATCCCAGCACGGACACTACGATGGGGTAACCGTGTTTGTGTGTGCTCTGATGTGTGTATAGAGGACGTGTGTGTGTGTGTGTGTTTTGTAAGGAGTTGTGTGTTATGTGTGCCTGATGATGCATGCATGATTTGTGGTTGTTACAAGCAAGGAATTTGAGAACCGCCACTGAGATTTGGGTGTGTGTGTATGTGTGTTTCTGTGTGTTTGTGTGTGTGTGTGTGTTACAGTCGGAGATGTTGCTGCAACACCAGTCCAACCCGTGTATCTCGGACTCAGCTGCAAAAACACCACTGGACCTCGCCTGTGAATTTGGACGTGTCACAGTGAGTAGGAAAAAAAAAAGAGACATTAAATTACTTTTTACATTTTATTAAACCTTTATTTGACCAGGAAAGCCTCTCTTACAACTGTGTCGTACGTTTAGAAGAGATCTTCATCAATTTGACAAAACAATATATAGAATAGTGCATGACGCAACCAAATACAAAAGAAACATAAATTAGAGGCACAACCTCAACCTATGACTTACAGACTCAAAGACACATTAACTGTAGCTTTCAAATCAAACACAAATGCCTGACAACAATAGTGTATTATTATTAATAAAAATTGAGAAATCAACGTTTTGATCAGATTTTTTCACACATTTTCAGAAGGTGTGATCAGTATATACAATCTTGTTTATGTAATTCACTGCAGATTGTCCGAAATGACTCCATTATATGTATTTATAATGTTCATATTATGTGTTTATCTGTTTTAAGGTGGTCCAGCTCTTGCTCAGCAGTAACATGTGTGCAGCCATGCTGGAACCAAAGCCCACCGACCCAAACGGAGTGTCACCTCTTCATCTGGCTTCCAAGAACGGACACATCGATGTCATACGGTCTGAAAACCTGTCCCTTTAATATCAGTGTGTGTCTGTCTTCATAATACACTGCCTGTCAGTCTGCCCGCTTCACTCACTCATCTAACATGACCCTAACTTCAGGGTCAGGTTTGTGTCCAAAGCACATTCTGTATGGTTCCACATAATGAAAGTTGTTTTAAGGTTTCTTTGACCTTGAAGTGTTTTTTGTATAGATATTGATTTTTACTTTACTGCTGTTATTTGCCATAAGCTGTTGGAGCCATTTTGAGCTTTTTGTTTTATAAAGAGAATATCTAACAGATGTATTTTGAGTTTTGGTTAAAAGTATGATTAATTTAATATATTATTTTAGACATGTTAATGTACTATCTATAAACCGTTTTTCATATAATCAAGAACTGATCGTTTTTTTGAATGACAGAATTGCAAGACAATCTGTGTTTGCTGGTTAGATGGTGGAGGAGCAACAATTTTCAGTAAACATTATCTTTCACACAAGTTCACAATATCAGGGCACGTTTTATTCGGATTTTGGATATTATTTTCAGAAAGTCAACTGAATTTCATTGTTCAATAAGTCATTTCTTTCGATCATGCTAAGCATCTCTGTGTGTGCTTTTTGGGAATGAGTAACCTCAGATGGCTAAGAGGAATAAAAGCCTAAGACTAGCCACTTCATAAGCACTTGGATGGAATGATGTTATAAAATATGCTTTACAAAAAGGTTAACATTATTATTATCGTGTGCTGCAGGTTGCTGATCCAGGCTGGAATAGATATCAACAGACAGTCTGAGTCTGGCACAGCGCTACATCAGGCAGCCCTCTGTGGGAAGACAGAGGTGGTGCGTCTGCTGCTGGATGTAAGTCCATCTGTCTGTCTCTTTTACATGTTTACATAAGCAACTGTTGTTAAAGCTGCCTCCCTCTCCTCAGCTGAGCAGGTTTTACACCTCAGCACTTGGCATTCATTCCACGGAGCTGTGTGATAAAGCCTGTGGGAAGCTTCTAACATGAAAGTCTAGCAGTATGGCCAGCATCCTACCTGTCCTGCAATATTCAAATTAGCTCTGTTTTGTCTTTTCAACACTTTTGTCGCCTTTTTGATGTTGTTGCAGAGGCACATTTTTCCACTGGGCATCTACACACAGCCAGACTAACACAGAACAATTTCCCATTGCAGCTCTAATCTTGTTTCTTATCCTCTTCCATCCAGAGTGGCATCAGTGCAGGGGTGAGAAACACTCTGAGTCAAACGGCCCTGGACATTGTTAACCAATTCACCACCACACAGGCCAGTCGAGAGATCAAACAACTACTGAGAGGCGAGTACCACCGGGAATAACACTCAATTTAGTCTCACAATCCAATTCCATGTAATACCACGGCTGGAATCGTCAAAATTGATACAGATAATTTATTATTAATTTAGTATGATGTATGGGGAGAGCCTTGTGTCTTGATTAAACAGTCCTTTTTTTCCACACATGTAAAACTCTCTGCTGATTGTCCTCTACTCAACTCCACTGCTCACTCTGTATTCTACCCGTAGATGCCTCGGCTGCGATGCAGGTGCGTGCCCTGAAGGATTACTGCAACAACTACGACCTGACCAGCCTCAACATCAAAAATGGAGACATTATCACGGTACATAGATCTGATAAAAATGTTTTAAACATAGATGTAGCCAACTCTAGTTAGCGTCTATTATGCTTTTTCGGGCTTTCCCTTCCCTGTACTGTGATATATATATAGGTTATTGTGCATGTAAATAGCTGCAAACTGCCTGAAATGCTTCCATTGGACTCCTTTGTTTACTTAAGTAACATAGTGAAACCACTATGCAAAACTCGCGCTGCTATTGGTTAGCGCTCCTACACATTGTACGTGATAGGGTAAGGTGTGGGACATTTCGAATCATTTGAGCAATCAGGGCAGACTGGGCTCTGTTTCAGACAGAGGGTGAAAAGAGGTGCTGCAGCACAGGCAGTATGAGAAAAATAAATACATTTTTTTAAATGAAAACATGTCACAGTAGAAGCACCAAATACAAATATGAACCTGAAAATGTGCTTAATATGTCCTCTTTAAAAAACTGTAAACAGGATTTGATCATATTTTTGTAAACTGTTGTTTGTTTACAGGTTTTGGAGCAGCACTCTGACGGCCGATGGAAAGGCTGTATACATGACAACCGCACAGGAAATGACCGTGTGGGCTACTTTCCCTCCAACATGGTGGAAGTCATCAAGAGGGCAGGTGACCACCCACATCACAGCTGTATGTGTGTTGGTGTGTGTGTGGGTGGGTGATGTGTGGGTGATGTGTGTGTGTGTGTGTGTGTGTGTGTGTGCTTCGCATGTGTGTGAGTTCAGCAGCTGTTCTGCAGCTAAAGCTGATCATTATAGCTGCAGCATCATCAGCCTTTTTAGGCTGTTTTTTCCCAACCTGTCAAACATCTCCATTGATCAATCCTTCCCCCTATTGGCTGTCACCCTCACCCCTCTATATTTCTGATCCTTCTGTCACCCCCCCCCTTAAAAAGCCTGTCAAACCCAACCCGCTCTGCTTGATTATTATGCTTTTGTTCATATTGTTTGTTTGCTTTGTTTCTATAGTTGTTTAGTATTTACATGTATTGAGATATATTCCCTGTGGATATATAGATGTTTTAATTTCTCATATTTTGATTTCAATTAGTTATTATTTCATAAGTTTTCATATCTGATTAGATTTGTTTTCGTTTCAAGTTGACTGATCAGTTGTTATTGTTGTGTTGTTGTTGTTTTGCACCTCCCTCCTCCTGGCTCGTGTCCAGGTCACTCCCCCTCCCTGCAGTGCCACACCCTCCTGCTCCGCAGGGCCAACCCCTGTCCCATTGCCGCCGTCAACGGAAACTCATACCCCCCCTCCAAAGTCCTCCCCCTGCATCTGCCTCCCCCTCCTCTCAACCCCGACACACAATCCCTCGCTCGGTTTCTCCTCCTTTGGGTACGTTCCTTTTCCCATCTCTCCTCCTTCTCTATCCACTCCTCATCCTCCTCTTCCTCCTCCGCCTCCTCCTCTTCCTCCTCCCCCTCCTTTCTCCACTTCTCCGGAGCAGCAGAGTCAAAAAGGTACTGCTGTTTACCTTTTGACAAAACCACATATAGCACATAGAATATATCTGCTAGTTCCAGCACCTGTATATATACAGTATATATACTGTGTGTGTGTGTGTGTGTGTGTGTGTGTGTGTGTGTGTGTGTGTGTGTGTGTGTGTGTGTGTGTGTGTGTGTGTGTGTGTGTGTGTGTGTGTGTGTGTGTGTGTACGTCTATACATGTATGTGTCACAGTATATCGATATTAAAGGATCAGTTCACCCTTATGACAGAAAGGTATATTTTCCCTCTTACTCCTAAAGGTGTCTACACCCGCTGATCCAGTTCTTCTGCTATTATTTCAGTAGGAACTATTTTGTTCCAAAGGTGATAAATAAACTGGAAATCGTCGAGAGATAATCTATTATTTATCTTCATCGACCACAACATTTCTTTCAAACCATTTTTTTCATGCAACATCAAATACTTCCATTGTTCTGGAACATCTTTTTGTCATTCGAGTGAACTGACTCTTTACCTGAAACATTTGAAAGACTGGCACGATGTTCAAACACTTTCAGTATTAAAGAAGCACTACTTATCATATACTGTAGTATAATTATAGACAGCTTTATCGTGAACTAGCCTAAAGGAATCATGGGGCTTTACAGGTTTTGAGTTATTAGCACCTAGAGGTGTCGGAACCACTGTGAATAATAATTATGTGTTTATGAATGTGTAGGTGAGTGAGTGTATCTTTGGGTGTGCTTTCTTCTGTTCCTTTAAGAGTTAAACACATGTATAAATGAAAGTATGTCACACACATTATCATATGGGTCTTTGAAGCTGTTGAATTTGTCCACTGAACAGTTGGTGTGTGTGTGTGTGTGTGTGTGTGTGTGTGTGTGTGTGTGTGTGTGTGTGTGTGTGTGTGTGTGTGTGTGTGTGTGTGTGTGTGTGTGTTTGTGTGTGTGACAGGCGCACGGACAGCAGAGCAGAGTCCTCAGGGCTCTCCAACTCTGGGACATCCGAGTGGGGCCAATGAGGACATCTGGGTGCTGCGCAGACCGCTGGCAGGTAAACTCAATGTGAATATGTATCTCAGGCATGCTGCATCATGCAATATGCATGTATGTGGTGGTGTAAGTAGAACTAGAAGATATTTCACTTCACAGTTATAGTATAAATAGCACCTAGTTTGTGACAAGTCTAATCAGTTATCCTTCATTACTGGTGTTTGTGTGTGAAGGTGGCGAGCGCAGTGGCAGTGTTGGCAGCCTCGGCAGTGTTCGCTCCACCAGCAGCTTGCAGAGCTCTGGGAACACACACGTTCTGACCACCCCGGCCCCCAGTCCACTGCCCGCACACACACCGGGGGTCAACACACACGGCCTTAACGCCCCGGGCCTGCATGCACAATCTGAAGGAGTGAAGGTAAGACAAGACTTTTTATTTTTAGCGTGTGTGTTTTCATGTGCTTCCATCACATTGCTTCTGGATCTTTACAAAAACAAGCCTGTCGTTTCTGGGAAACAGCAAAACATTTCCAGGAAACTAACACTAGTTACCTGGTTAACCACAACTCTGTATCCTGTTTACTTTGTTCTTTCGTTGAAATCACTTATTTTCAGTTTCATTAAGATAGTGGTCTCCTGGTTTGTCCTTTTTACGGAGTACGCAGTTAAATAAGCCTCCAAATTATATTTTGTGACTATGATGTCAACCTTTTTCATTTGTCCACTGTCCTTACATTTTAATTCTGTATGTCACACTACAGGTCTGCTCTCCAACACCTTTAGCACATTCTTAAATTGATCTTATCACCGAATATACATAGCTAGTCTATTTTTAGGTAGTACCTTAAAAATTAATGAGCTACATGTAAGCCAAACTAGAAGGTGTTCCCATATTATTCTGGAAGTATATCCTCTGTACTTATTCTCAGATTTCTGCTGCATGTGTTGTTGTTGAACTGCAGGAAATGCAAATGGAATGTGCAGTCAGCCGACTGAGTCATAAGACACCTCTTGGATTTGTATGATTATGCTTGAGTAAATGTTTCATTTTCTGAGTGTGTGTGTGTGTTTTTTCAACTGTTTTTAGCTCCTGGCCACTGTGCTGTCCCAGTCTATGAAAGCTAAGGAGCATCTCCTGGAGCAGTCGCAGTCTGTTGAGCAGTCAGCGAGTAAGCACACAAACTCACCCAAACACAAGATCAAAGCCTCAGCGTTACTTAAAGTGAAAGTGTGTGCCATGATTCATTTAAGTCTAAAGTCTGTTCAGCTGCTGCCTTCTGCTATTTTATCAAAGACAGCAGTTATTTAAACAGATAATACAATGTCACTTCATAATAAAAAAAGTGTAACACTGATCTGGTGATTCAAAGAAAGCATTCTGTCTGAAGTAAAGTGATAACAATTAAAAGAGATCAAGACGGTGTTTATCAGAACAACAAGTGCCCCAGGGCTGGTTTTGATCACTGCTTTTATGAATATTCTTTCCTTATTTCACTTTTAGTCAACCTGGCCCTCTAAAGACCAGCTGTCTGTTCATATCAGACATGAGTACTGTTTCTGGTCCCCGTGCATAATAGTTATGATTTATTTATAAAGGTTGCTGTAAAATACGGTTCTGAACAGCCAGGGACAGTTTGCTCGGTCCTGGGATTAATCCTTTTTGGTTGTCAGGATCATTTTATGTTTCTTGAAATAAACAGAATAAAAACTTACATGAGCAGGGGAAGGAGAAAGAGACAGACCTCAAAAATCCAAATGCTCGTAAAAAAGAAATATCAGCAGATGGTTCTCTGAAAAGTATGTTGACTGGCAAGTTTCGCTATCATTTAATAACCACTGCATGTGTTTAACATTTTTACTAGGATTATATTGGATCAGGGCCCACTTGTAGCTTGTAAACTTCATTCTCAAGTGATATTTACAAGTTAACAACACTGTTAGCAGCTGCACTCCTCTTCAGTTAAATGTCTGGGGCTTAGAAAAAGTAGATTTACAATATGTCTCTAAAACAAATGTTATACATTTATATAGACATGTATATGGTGTCTCAGATATACCACATACATGTTCACGATATGCCTGGCTTGATTTGATCCTCCAATGTTTCTCAACCTCAACATACAGCACTTGATCGCTCTATAACACAATGTTTTGGCTTTGCAACAAGTCACCAGGTTTCAGGTCCATTAAGTTGTTAATAATTTATTAGAACAGAGTTATAGTAAGATTTTGTTTCAGAGCAGAGACGTTTTTGAAGCTGTTTGTAAAATATTTATGTAGAAATAACTTCACATTTTGAACTCATAGTCGAGTGGAAACACCAAACAGGTGTCTTCCATGATCTTTAACCAAGGAAGTTCAGTATTTGTTTCCATTATAATATAATTTGTCAATTATTACACATCATGTAACATAATATTTAGTTACGAATAAACTGTTCTAATAAATTATTAAGAAACTCACCAGCATTTTATAAATGATTTGTCATGTGACAAACTGAGGGTTAAAATGTACTGATACAAATTAAAACATGTTTACTAACATACATACATCATGTTTGATCAATCAATCAATTAATACAATTTGATTCATATTTCCCAATATCACAAATGACAAATTAACCTCAGGAGAATTTACAATCCGTACAGCATACAACACCCTCTGTTCTTAGTCTCTGTCCCTGATCCACCAACCCAATATCAGAGAGGTAGATGCAAGCTGACTCATGTTGCCTTCATCTTGGCCAAAAGTCACACTTTACCACACTACAGCCAATTAGCACCTACGTTACGGCTTGGTGAGAGAAATGAACTCTTGTTTACAGCAGGCGGATTCAGCGTGTAGGACTGTAGATATACAAGCCATTGTTATGGTATATATATACATTTAATTGCAGCAGCGTTATTATCACACCGCTCTCACTCACCACTTAGCTCTATTCCAGATGGCTGTGTCCTTGTGAAAATATCCTTGTATTAGAATGATCAGATGAGATGAAGATAAAAAAAGAACATGGTGTGTTATATTGTAATTATCAAAATATAAAAGGGTGAAATAACAAAACTGTCCTTTGCATTTCAAACGTAATTTGTTTAATTTCTTGTTTCTTGTTTTTCTCCTTTCTCTCACCTCTCAACCTATAGCCCAAGGCACCTCCAGTTGCACAGTTCATGAACAGCGGTCGTTTGAGCGGAAGGCAGAGGAGGATGATGGGAAAGTGAGTTCTTGGATGGCAGATTGGAGCCTCCTCTTTCTGTTCTTTCAGATTTTTCTCAAACAGTGCTTTGGTTTGAGAGAAATCTACATCTACAAGTGTGAGTTCATTGAGTTCAGTGAGGCGCCTGCCAAGGTGGCTGGGTTGCACCTGAACAGATGACACTCTGAAGATGGGCATGCAAATGTGTCACCATGGAGACAGGCATAGTGACCGACACATTGAGGAGTCTGTTGCTGTCTTGCCTACCTCCACCCACCCCCTCTCCTCACACCACACTGAGACGGCAGTGTCACACCCACATGCTGCCGCTCTGCTCTAGAACCAGCGCTGTGTGTTTTCTGTACCGGGTTAAATTCCATGTGTTCTAGAAGCAAGCCAATGAAGCAAGCTAGAATCAAGCATTTCTTAGTTACCAGGCGACAGCAGTGTTCTGTCATAGGTCATATTGCCATTAATCTAGATTGTTTTGATTCAAATTGTCAAATGTTGGAGAACTGTTGGAGTAGCTGTCCCTTCTGAGCATTGATACGTTTGCCAGGTTTATAAAGGGTTGATCAACCCAATATACGATCCATTTATTCTATTATTCATGAAAACCCTGAAGTTATCTCATTGAGTATAGGTAGGTTGGTTGGTTAGTTTGTTCTGGTAGCTAAAGACAAACTGACAAGCTAAGCTGGTCTTTATAATGTGTTCCACAACAGGTTTTCAATGTATTGTTAGTGATTGCGTCTCAGATTGTGTTGGGTTACAGGGTTACATTTTGGGATTAGAATTGAAGTTTATGCAGCTTTTCTACAAAAGATCTCTCCTGTGTGTTAGAGTAGGCTGTTATGGTGTGTTCTAGAACAGTCCTTACTCCTAGAACGGGCTGCAATGTTGTGATTTAAAACTTCTTCATTCCTATGCACTGGAGTAAACTGCTAGGTTGTGTACTGAAACAGTCTTGCCCCCTATGTTCTAGAAGAAGGTTGTTGCATTCTAAAACCCTTGTTTCCCTTTTGTTTGACAGTAGGCTGTTATGTTGTGTTCTAGAACAGTATTGTCTCCTGTGTTCTAGAGCAGGCTGCTATAATGTGTTCTAGAAGATAAGTAATTTCTCCTGTGTTCTAGAACGGCTGCTAAGTTGTGTTCTAGAACTGTCTTTTCTCCTCTCTTCTTGAATAAACTGCTATGTTTTATGCCAGAACACTCTTCTTCCCTGTGTTCTAAAGCAGGCTACAATGCTGTGTTCTAGAACAGTTCTGTGTGTTCCCTTTTCTAGAAGAATTCCTGTGGACTCTTCTAGAAGCAGGAAGTAGTGTTCTTTGTTCTGTGTTCTAGAAGCAGGCAGTAGTGGCGTGGCTGGGTGAGTTTCAGCTGCAGTTCTACACCACCCACTTCCTCACCGCGGGATATGATCTAGACACCATTAGCTGCATGACCTGCGAGGTAAGGTCATGACACCTGACCCCCTCACGCCCCGCCCCTTGTCTGTCAAGGCTCCGCCCAGCAAAACTCTCAAATCAGCTGACGTGGATGATGTCATCATGACCCTCCTGTCTCTGTCACCTGACCCCCTGGTGTGAGTCCTGAGCCTCAACCACTCATACTCTGTCTGCTTCATTTACATACCTGTGTTCACACATGGCTGTGTGCTCCAGTCTGTGCTGTAATCGCTTCCCTGTGTTTGTCCTTGAGTGTGTTTTTAGTACTAGTGTGTGTTTGTGTGTTTGTGTATTGAAGCGGAGACAGTGGTACGACGTAACCCTTCCTCAGGGCAGGGGACACTCATCAGAGATTATCCAAAGCAAAATATTCCTGAAGGCATATCACACACAGCTCATGCACAATGTCAAATGTGTGCATACTAATGTGTACATTTTGGAGAGAAAAAAACTCCCATAGTAGTTTTATGCTGAATTCTTGGTGTGACTAAGTGTGCTTTGTGTTGAAGGACCTGACGGCAATTGGGGTCATGAAGCCCGGACATCGAAAGAAGTTAACATCAGAGATCAGCAAGCTGCCGTCCACAGACTGGCTGCCAGACCACAAGCCTGTAAGGTTCTCACGTGTAATATTGCAGCTGCATGAACACAAGAATATATGGTGTATACGTATATACACCCTCAAATCTCTTTAAAGAATCTGCTAAGAAACTCTTTTTTCTGAATCAAAATGAAATAGAATTGTACTCTGTATCTTGTAATCTGTGCACAAGCTTTTCATATTGTGCTCATGTATGTGTGTTCCTGTGTGTGTTTTAGGCTAACCTGGGAGACTGGCTGTCTCACCTGGGTCTGAGTCAGTACTACCAGGTTCTGGTGCAGAATGGGTATGAAAACATTGACTTCATCTCCGACATCAGCCTTGAAGATCTGCAAGAGATCGGCATTACCAAACTCGGTAAGACTGAGCTACATTATTTAGATGAGAAATACAATATTATTTTGAAAAGCTTGTAGATGTGGAGGAAACTTCTGTGTAGCAATGCATGGAGTCACCGACTCAGGAAGGAGACACGGTGAGAGTTGGAGCTTTGATGTCAAACACTGATGGGTTTATTCAGAGTATTCGGCCGGAGGATTCACATCACAAATCAAAGAGTCAGAGGTTCTGACTACACGGTAGAGTTGCCACGTCAATTCTGAAGAGCCTCTTTCTATGCTAGACCTTTTAACTGGTTCACAGAGAGAAATCAACATCTCTGAAGGAGTAGACTAAACAGCTGGGAACACTGAGCCACCTGCGTCCGACACTCATGGCCTCAAGGATTTCACATCCTAGAGCCCACAAACACCGATAAAGAAGTGCCTCAGTGTTCTCACAACAATTACCCTTCGTGTCAGACAAGTTGACCGGTCACAAACTGGTGACAACAACACATATGGCACCAATGCCTTTCCTTAAAGGAGATTACAGATGTCAGAGTAGATCATAAAACGTCACAGAGCAAAAGGTTAGATATCTAGATGAATTATTCCTTAACAGTTCCTCTCTTTTTATCATTTTTGATAACCTTAAAACATTAGTCTAATAATAATTCTGGTCAATACTTAAATCAATAGGCGTCTTCAGATTCGAGTGTGGTCTCACCTTACATTCAATTACATCACAAAGTAGAATAAGATTGAAACATTCAATCACAATGATTGATACAGGCAATCATAATAGGAAAAATTATCTCTCATCAGTGTTTGGAGCATCTTTTGTCAATAAGCACAATAATGAACACACATAAAACACAGATACATAATAGCAAAATATTTGTTTTAAACTAATATCTTTTATCATTTAAACCATTAGTTAATGTCATTTATCAAACTATAAAATCAAAACCAGAAACAGCTTAAAGATTTGCTTTAAGGCAATCACTAGTCAAAAGCATTTAAAACTTAGGATCATAAGAGATCCAGCTAAGGCATAAAATTCACAGTGGTGATTTGATCAATCTGTAATCTGCGAAATTGCAGTGTCCTCAATTTTAGGATTACTTTACGTTTACTTCATTACGCTTTAGCCAAGAGTAAGGCACTTAGTCTTAGTCAAATCAATACATTCATTTCAAGTACATTGTTCAAAATCTGAAAAGGAAAAGTTAGGCAAATATTCAAAGACTTTTGTAAAAACCTGGAAAGGAAGGATTAAACATTCTTAAAACTTGAATTAATACATTTGTAAATGCTACAACTGATCTGTACCAAATTAAGTCTATCAATTATTCTTATTAGCCATACTTACCTGAACATCTACCTATGGTACTTGGAAAGGGTTCTTCTGTGTTTATCTAATGTTGAATATAGAATATCAATTTCTTTAAATTATACTTCTCTAATTTGAAGATCAAATATGCTACATAATTGTTATATGAATTATTATAAATATTTGTTTTGGGCCAAAACTGAAATTAATCCAGTACTTGAAACATCATTTTAGGTCTGTCTGTTCATGGACAATACATTAAAGAGTAGTGTTGTTAAGCCTGATTGCTGGACAATTAAGGATATTAACATTATCTGTTATAATATTAGAAATACCTTATTATTCAATACCTTATAATCTGAAAATATTTATTTATTAATTTTGTTTAGTGTGAAAGTGTAATCTGATCTGACTAAATATATTTATCACCACTATTTAACACATGTCTGGTCATTGGAAATATAAAGACCAATCATTAATTGTACATCTTTAACCATCTGGTCATTCAATTCAAAGTTCATCTTTGTACGAGAGCTGGAAGAACATGTCCGTCAGTCTTCCTGATTCGTTCTCCTCCTCCCTTTATGACACAGAGTGTCTGGTGTGTAAAGGCATCCTGATACTGTAGATTAGCACTGAGGTGCTGATTGGCTCAAACTCTTCTTCATCAGAGCGCCATATTTCAACCCCCCAATTGCTCTGCTTTTGTGTGGCTCATTCAGTGAGCACTGTAGTTAATCCCCCCAGTGAAACGAAGGCTCATCTGCCGGTATTCCTTCTGCTATCTGCTTGAGAGCCCACCGAGCAGAAAGATGAAGAGAAGAACCCCCTCTTATCAGAAAGGTGAAGAGAAGCATCCCATCTTATCAGAAAGGTGAAGAGAAGCATCCCATCTCGAACGACCTCGTGCTTCCTTGCACGTGGCTGGGGGTGCTCTCTGCACCCGGAGAGTGTGACCCTCTCTCTCTGACCCTTGGCCTTGAGAGCTGTCCTAGTTATTGGGTTAACACCTGATAGGGATGTTTTCTGAGTGAAGACAACTCAAAGTAATGGATTAGCACATTATCATTTAATTACAAAAATAGGATAGGCCCCTCAGAATTATTTGGGAGCCTTCCTGACACATGCACATTATCATTTTGAAGGTTTGTGTTAGTCATTGAACATGCAAGAATCATATACTCATCAGTCCATAGCAGAGAAATGTTATTGTAAGTTAAAGGTGAGCTAGTCCCTGTGGATATAACCCCTTCTCAATGATTCTAAATGTATATTAATTCACCATTTACCTTTTGATAACATATTAGTTTATCAGAAATATTTTGTCTCTTCCATAAAACATAGGTTTGAGAAATAAATTACCCAATATAAAATAAATTACTCAATATAATTGACTCTTCCCTCCCTTTTCTTACATATGGTACATATGAAATAATAACTTAGGAGTCTATTTAAGCATGGTATAGTTTATAATCTATTAATCGAGAAGACTCCGTATCACCTGTGTGCAGCTTACAAAAACCCATTGTGATAAACATATATTATGCAGGAAATGGATACATTTGTTGAAAAACAAAGCATATCTGATTTGGGAGGAAAAGTTTCATCCCTTTAACATCTGAGTTATTACTGAAGGCATAGCATGAATGATATTGGGTGTCTGAGGGTGTCATTACTGAGAAATGTCAAACAAAATCAAAACCTTACATTTGAAAACAGGTTTGCATTCCTCCACTGAAGGTGACGTTATCATTGGAAACAATAAAAGCTAATTGTTTTGATGTAGAATCTATAAATTGAATCGTTAGAGCAGAACAGAATGGTTGTATTGTAGCCTGAGTCTTGTGCAGCCTCTAGTTTTACTAGGTGGAAACATTGTCTATATAATGTGAATACATGTAGAACTAGACATTAAGAGACCCCTGACATTAGGCCCATTTGAACAATAGTAGGGGCTTTTACCAGCTCGCCAACTTACAGGCATCCTCTGCATAGCAGTATGAATAGCCTCAAAAAAATAAACCCACTCTGTGGTAACGACAGTCATGTATCTGAACCAAATGCCCTAAGTGAAGCCGTTAGTCTCATCTGACTGACCCAAGGGTTGGTGCTGGTGTGACAGGGAGGCTTCCAAGTGTTCAAAGCAGATGTCATGCTTTCAGTTCATGGCTCAGTGGGGGGGAGCAGACCCATGTGAGACAGTATCAATGGCTGTAATGTTCAGTTTGAGGAGTGTCATTCTCTCTGGGAGCAGGAAATGGTGGCCATTCAGACCAGACCATTAATGTCATGTAGAGCAGCCATAGCATCTCTGTGAGTGCACTCAGCCGGACTGCAGCAGGGCAGAACTGGGTGACTTTTAGTGAAGCCGTCCAAGGCCATAGACAAAATGGAACCACGTACTAATAAAAGGGACACAAGGTCATCAATGTCTCTCTTTACCTTTAGCCTAATTGTAAAACAAATTAGTGGAAGAAATGTGGAACCCTAATCCATCATCATGTGAAATTTAGAGTTAATTTAAATAATTACTTATGGGTTGAAGTCAAATTAACATTAACATTAGAACTAAAGTCAGTCAAAATTGGACGTGCACGGATCAGAATCTAATCAATACACCATTTTCCCAGCTCTGTAATGAAAAGGATATCAAGATTAGGTACATTACAGGAGTGTTAAAACATCCAAACATGCACACTTATCTTATTCTAGTAGAGATTAGAGGACAGGTCTAATGTTGTGAACAAAATGATCAAGTCAAGTTATTTTATTTATTTTATCTTATGTACCACATTTAATTTAATAATTAATCTTAAATTACTAATAACTTTAAAGAAGGCAACAATTTACAATGTGGATAAGGTGACTACTTATCCAAAGTGTGTGGGTGTGCGTGGGTGTGTGAACAGCTTGTCTGCCCAAGGTTAAAACATTTGGGACAGCAGTGAGAATGTTATGAGAAACAATTTGTTGCTTAGACTGAACTCGAAAGAAGCTAGACTGGAACATTTTAAATAAATCAAAACACTTGCACATTCATTAAATACATTTGACATTTAGCTTGAGCTGGGTTCAATACTTTCTTTATGGTATTTAAATTGGGCTCAAGTAGAACCTTTACATGGATTTGGCTTGCAACACAAAGTGATACCGATCTCTGTCTGTTATGATTTGAAAGTCTCATGATTTAAAGTGTAGGGCTGTGAAGGAGAGGCCCTTGGAAAACAACATCTACTTTTTTTAACTGTAATTACTTATTGTAAAGAGATTGCAACATTATACTTTTTAAAGAATTGCTCAATTCATTTAACACATTATGCACACTGTAATGAAAACGTCAACAAATATATTGATCCTGGCTTAACCAGCGACCTTTACTCTTTTGTTCATAAGCTCGGTTTCAGAAAACTTGTCAGTAGTTTAACAACTATTAGAATTGTAGTAATGTCTATGGAGACCAATTGGTTGATACGAGAAATCATTTGAAGCAGTTTAATAAAGAATGTTAAACTATATTTAAAACTGTAATTAAACTTCAACTTATATTAATTATCTGATTCCAGTGGCCAGTTGGAACAGATAATCAACAAAGTTTCCATTTTGCAGCAACAGCGCAAAATGTTTCAACAATAATTTTTATTATGTCTGAGTCTAGTTCTGTCTTATCAGCTTTGTTTCGGAATGTGTTCAATACATTACGTTTTTTTCATTATTCCCATACAATACATAGATTTAAGAATAAATTAAACAAATAATACAACATTGACCTAAAACAGCAGACAGATTTTGCCACCCTGACCTCCTCAGGCAGGTTGTTTATGACCAGCAGTGATGCCTCTCAGGGTCTTAGGGTGCAGGACGGGGCATAGGTTTTATAAAAGGTCACAAACATATCTTAACATAACAGCAATACAATTTAAAATGTATTCTTAAAGTAATATAATCTTCTCTTCTTCTTACACCTACAGCGCACACCCTGAACAGTGTGCTCCTTGTTTACATTTCCTCTGCACACTCAGATGCAGGACATAAAAACACTCTTTTGCTATTTATTTTCATTTTGCAGCACATTTATACTACCAGAATTTTGCAAAACACTATATATTATTTATTTTTCTCAAGTCATTTACTTTTGGTGAGTTAACTAAAGCTTAGTTTATTTTACCCTGGCTATGGACTGATTCATTATTAGTTGTTACAAAACATGCACAAGACGGCGGTTAGTACAAACCAATATAGACCCCCCATACAAACAATCAGACAAACAAACATGAACTCGTAATAAACACCAGTGCGTCAGCAAAGCTCATCCAGCTCAATTTAGTCCGGATTAAAGAGGTTTCAGAGGGGGTAGGGAATGATCTCTCCCTCAATGGGGAACCCAGTGGGGCACCTTGACTCGCGCACCCACCCTTGTATACAAGTCCTAGATCGGTGCCTGAAGACCGTCCAAGAGCAATAACTAGCTTATCCTCTTGCGACCCAACTACTCTGCTCTAGTGGTGCTATGCCCCCCCGATCTGGAGCACATAGACTTTTTCTCCGCTACCCTTTCTATCCGAAACTACGCAGTTAACTGTAGTCCTACTCGACGAGCCTATACACACGCCATCATGTTCATCACAACGATGAAACACAGTTTTGTTCTACACTTGCATGCCACTGCCCACCCATGATCAATTAGCCTATAATTTTATGTATGCACCCCGGACCGGCACCAGCTCCTCCAGCAATGTAGGGAGCTGTGGCGCATCAGGTAATGCACGCACCTCGCACTTGCCAGCAAGTCGTAAACGGCCACAAGCCACGAGAGTGCTTTTAAACCGTCTCGTTTTTAATAAAGACGGCGGTGGTGTGAGTTAAAGCTATAGACAAAAGCTGTGATTTTCTCCCTCTGAGTTCACTTCACCAGCTCATGCAGATACAGGGAGGTATTTTACACACATCCCCCGGAGCCGCAGCTGGAGCCGTGTTTTTTTTAGAGGCGCTGGGGGTAATATCTCTGGCTGCTTGTGTTAACTGCTAGTGTTGGCCGCTGAAACCCCCGGAATCTCGGCGATTTGTTCATTACAAATCTCTATTTTGATTTCACACAGAAGTTCCACTTTACTGCTGCCCTCATTAAGGTATTTTTAAACATCTCCGTGTATGCCTGCACGGCACATACGTCCCGAGCAGCACACACAGAGGGAACCAGCCAAGACAGAGTCCCTGGATGATCCCCTGGGGTTACTAGCCCCAAATGTTCATTAACCAAAACGAAACGCAGCCGCTTAGCTTCACAGATAATTTTAGGATACCGTCAATCACAGATTCTGGTAAGGCAATGTCCAAATGTAGATTTGAAATCACACTTACCAGTCTCTGAAGATCTGTTGGTATCCTGCCGACAACGCCAATTTGTGGAGGAAACTTCTGTGTAGCAATGCATGGAGTCACCGACTCAGGAAGGAGACACGGTGAGAGTTGGAGCTTTGATGTCAAACACTGATGGGTTTATTCAGAGTATTCGGCCGGAGGATTCACATAACAAATCAAAGAGTCAGAGGTTCTGACTACACGGTAGAGTTGCCACGTCAATTCTGAAGAGCCTCTCTCTATGCTAGACCTTTTAACTGGTTCACAGAGAGAAATCAACATCTCTGAAGGAGTAGACTAAACAGCTGGGAACACTGAGCCACCTGCGTCCGACACTCATGGCCTCAAGGATTTCGCATCCTAGAGCCCACAAACACCGATAAAGAAGTGCCTCAGTGTTCTCACAACAATTACCCTTCGTGCCAGACAAGTTGACCGGTCACAAACTGGTGACAACAACACATATGGCACCAATGCCTTTCCTTAAAGGAGATTACAGATGTCAGAGTAGATCATAAAACGTCACAGAGCAAAAGGTTAGATATCTAGATGAATTATTCCTTAACAGTAGATATATAGAGATTGTCTTGTAACTACAAACAGGGCCATGGGAAGTAGGGGTGCTGAGGGTGCTGCAGCACCCCCTGATGGAGGACAGGGAATCTGCACGTCCACAAGATTAAATGGAAATATAATACAAAAAACACACATTTTCAGCCTTGATGTAACAACATTCATAATTAAGTAAAGATAACACCCTTTTCACCCCGGTTACACTTTTCATTTGCCCTGTACGATAGGCGCTGTAAGTGATGAAAGTGGGGGATGTTGGCTTATCAGGCGCCCGCAGCTCACAGCCAAAGTGAGAGAGAGAGAGAGAGAGAGAGAGGAGAGAGAGAGAGAGAGAGAGGAGAGAGGAGAGAGAGAGAGAGAGAGAGAGAGAGAGAGAGAGAGAGAAAAAAAAAACGGTACCGGCGGGGATTGTTGTTAGCTTCTGCTGCGCTAACGGATAAAAGAAGCTGTTTCTACAACAAGGTGGAGGGAGAGTTCTGTCCTGTCAGACTGAGAGGCTCAGTGAGGTAAAGGACTCTGAGGGTTTAGATAGTTCACTATAAGTTATCTCAGAGGGTCTCAAACGGTTCGATCACAATTTATGTAAACAAATATTTCCAAGGCACACCTTTATAATTATTGGGATAAATAACAACAGGTTTGAAATCATTCCAATGTATACTATAGGACAGTAAACCAAAAATATCGTTTAAAACTGGAGAGATTAAAGAATATGCATGAATAAATAAATGTTAAGGTTAAATAAGATATAAATGAACAACAAAAATAAAATACGTTACATTTATTTGTTATTGGCTATGGTAGGTTATTGGAAATGTTCACATACTTATTTGATTATTAAAATGCAAACCGATCTTTTTCATATGGGTGTTTAAAGTTGTACCCCCTAGATCAGGTCTCTGTAATTGGGCGCTCAAAGTGCACCAGATTGAAGCATTTTACTTTAAAATGTTAAAAAAACACTTCCCGGGGGGGGCATACCCCCGGACCCCCCTAGAGGATGTGACGTCCACCCCCCAATTAAAACATGTTCATACAATACTAAATGCATTTCAAGCCTTTTTATATAAGCTGTCGACCATGTCAATAAGTTTCTCTGTTTGTAGTGTATTGGTCTTTTGTAGAGGTTTTTCATTGCCAGCTAAAATCTTGCATATAGGGCAGCAAATTGGTCAGAACCGGCCCTGGTGTCATCCCCACAGCACCCCCCATTTGAAACATGTTCCCACGGCTATGACTACAAATAACAATTATACATACAGTATATATTACAAGTGTGATGGTCAGACTTGTCACATACTGTAATTCTGTTCTATCTGTAATATTGACTGAGCATACATTATTCAGCTTGTTGTGAATCACTGAGCATTTATTTTGCTAACAGACCTTCATAGAACAGAATACTGCAAATAAAATAACTATCTGTCTCCTCCACACTGCTGCCTCCCCTCAGGCCATCAAAAGAAGCTGATGTTGGGAGTGAGGAGACTAAAGGACCTGCAGAGGGGGGAAAGGGGGTCTGAGGACGCTCAGAGCTCCTCTTCCCCTCCCCCCAGCCCAGGTGGCAGCACCAGCTCAGAGGCCCGGAGGGAGGCGAGGAAGCAGAGAGACGGAGCCCCCAGCCCGCTGGCCAAACCTCGCCCAGGTCTCCCACATTCACAGACGCCTCCCCACACTCCAACACAAACCCCACCAAAAACCCCCCCACATGGCCGGACCCAGCAGGCCTCCCCCAGGGCTCGGCCGCGGCCCTCCACCCAGTTGGCAGCAGCCGATTCATCAGTGCCGCTGCTCCGCCTGCCCAGTGAGGAGGAAGAGCGACGGAGAACTCACAGTCTCATTGGCTCAGAGTCAGACTCTAGATACGCCACTGTGTGCCGCAGCAGCTCCGCACATCCTGCCCCTAATGATGTCACTGTAAACCGCAGCCAATCATCCGTCACGCTCCGTCCCCGGCGTAAAGGTAGGCCCCCAACACCACCTAAACGCTCCTGTTCTTCCATTACTGGGGGTGATGGGGATGCAGAGGGGCAGGTGGAGGGTCTGCTGGGGCCGCCAAGCTATCGAGAGCGGCGAGCCAGTGACTGCGGCGGCCTGGGGTCCGCTTTAAGGTCTCAGGACTCAGGGGGCCTGGAGAGATCAGAGGGTAATTCTGGGAGTGTTCGTAGCCTCGCTGCTATGCTGGAAACATCCATCGTGGGTGGAGCCAAAACCCTGCCGAGGAATGTGGGAGGAAGCACCAGCTACCTACAGGTGTGTGTTAGTTTTAGACCAGTAGTGGAATCATTCAGATCTTCTACTAAGTAAAAGTAACAATGCCACAGTGCGAAAATAATTTGTTACAAGTAAAGCTCCTGTGTTGAAAATATTACTTAAGTAACAATGAAAAAATGTAAAAATCCTAAAAAACATTAAGTATCCAAAGTAAAAGTTTTGAATTATATTGCTGAATTATAATTAGTAATGTATTATTGTGGACATCACTTTAATTCATTGTATGTACTGTATCCAATGCTTGGTGATAATACATCATCATTTATTAGTGGATTTATATTTTGTTATTGTATTAATAATCAGAATTTGTAACTGGAGCCCTCAAATAAATGTAGGAGATTAAAAGTATAAAGTAACAAAAAAGGAAAATACTCAAGTACAAGTTCCTTTATAAATAAACGTTGTTGCTTTACAACACTCGCTTATACTATGGCGACAATACTTAAATAGATATTTTAGCAAAAAGCATGTGTAACACTCATGTGACCCCAGGTGAGTCCCCCTGTTCTACGTCGGCAGGCAGGTGCAGGGGGTCTTGGATCCGAGGAAGAGAATGTCTTAAGTCGGCGCCAGACCATCTGCGGACCGGAAGCCCTCCCTTGTGATCCCACCGACTTGTTACTACGGCAACCAGTCCAGCAACGCCCAGAGCCTCGGCCCCGCTCCACCATGGTTTCTTCCTCGTCATCAGAGATCTCGGACGGCACAGCAACGCTCCGACGAAGGCCACGTCCCGTGCCGACAGACTCCGAGGCGCCTGCATCCGTTGATGCTAACGCCGTTACCATGACAACAGGCTCTGACACCATACGCAGGAAACACCGCAGATCTGATCAAACAGAAAGTGTCACTCAAAGCAATAACCAGGTGGACTCTCCCAGCAGTCATACAGAGAGTAGCCGTAAAATCGTAGGCGAGCCGCAGCAGAACGGCAGCGTGGTGCTGAGGCGGAGGCCGGTGTCCGAGGTTACTGATAGGACGGAGGAGAGCTGTGAGTGGATGGAGGCCAGGAAGTCCCTGAAGCCACCTGTCTCACCAAAACCCTGCACAGTCACCATGAGGAATACACAGACTGACCCCCCAACCCCCACGCGCAGGGTCCCCATACCAGGGCCTGACAGTATGGAGCCGGCACAGAGCCCTGGTGAGACATACACATTTACTCACTAAAAATGTTTGAGTTTAGATTCTTCTTATATTAATTTGTATTTAAACACTCTATGGTCATATTGCTTTAAATGCATGTGTAGCCAATGTACTGTAGGTTGTTTTTATGATTAAAGCATTAAAGGGCTCTGATTGAATAGATCTTGTGAAAATAAGCCTTCTATGTGCACTTTCACATCACATTGCTCATTTTGAAATTGCAAGGCTGGGGAGTAGGATTATTGACCTGTATTCATCGCTGCCACACTGTCATTATACCACTAAAAGGACCCATTTCTTATGCTGAATAAATGGTAGAGATACTGACAGGAAAAGCAGGGAGAGAGAGGGATGATATGCAACAAAGGTGCCCGGCTGGAGGCAAAGCGGGAAGGTCACAGTTATCTTGTATGTCTCTGGGGGGCTTTAAAGCATAATTTGTAATGAGTTTCCTGCATTTTAATTACACCTTTGGTAATAAACTAGAGCTGGAATAATTAGACAATTACTATTTGCTAAGTGATTCAAATTGTTATATAACTTCTGAAATATGAGGATTTCCAGCGCTTTCTGTAATATCATTGTTAACTGAATATCTTTGTGTGCGAAACAAAATATATGAGTCATCAGCATGGCTAATTTTATTATAAGATTAACGCGATAAATCAGCCTTATCATTGATAGACTTTCAGCCGAATGATATCATCATGACAATAGGATCAAATTGAGTTTATGCTTTGGGAATATCTGTTGTCATATGAATTATTCTGATCAACATGTTAGACTAACTAAAGGAATAACGCGTTGTACTGTTAGCATTACAGCCCACAAATGGGTCAAAAGGTTAAGAAAAGTAATAATAAGAGCTCTCTTATGACATTTTGAACAAACATTATTTTCGTCTGGCATAAATATCCAGCACTAATCTCTTACAAATCTTTATGCATGTGAGTCTATGCGTTAATAAGAAACCTGACAGCATTTTCTCTCTCTCTCTGACCAGAGCCGAAGCGTGTCCCTCCACCTGTATCCCCAAAACCCCGCGGACCCCCGACAGCCCCTAAACCCGGGAAAACAGTAGCTTCAGCTGCCATGAGCCCCATGAGCCCCATGAGCCCCATGAGCCCTGCTGCTACCAGCCCAGCAGCAGCCAGCCCCTCCCCGGCACCAGGCTCCACCCCGACAACAGGCGCTGTCCTGGCTCCTTGCCCCATCCCGGCCCCTAGACCCTCCTCTCCACTCCCTGCCACCGCCCCTCTCCCGGCTCCCGACACCCCCTCTGCTCCCTCTCTCTCCCCTGGACTCCCCATAACTTCACCCTCCCCGGCCCAGAGTCCCTCCACGCCCTCTCCACACCCGGTCAAACCTCCTCGATCCTCCATCGCCGGCCTCTCCATCGACCTGATCGGGGCGAGGGAGGTGGAGGAGGAAGAGGAGAGGAGGAGAGAGGAAGAGGAGAGGAGGAGAGAGAAGGAGCACAAACGGCACAAGGAGCAGGAGGAGGAGAGGAAAAGGGCGGAGGAGAAGAATCTGAGGGAGCTGGAGAGTCAAGTAGAGGAAGTGAAGCAGGAGAGGGAGGAGGAGCAGCATCGTTTGGAGGAGACCAGTGCCTCCTTGGCTGCTGCCGTGCAAGCTGTGGAAAATAAAATGAAAGAGGAGGACGCAGAAAATGAGTGAGTATTTATGAAGTTATTAATCAGCTTTTTGCCACCATTTATATCTGTCATGGCTACTTGTTGGCGTTCAAGTTGATGATGAGATGAACAGAGCTTTTCCTCACATAATGTGGAGCTGAAAGTGAGAGGACTTGCTCGATTGTTATGAAAGGAGATGTCCTGCTCATCTTCTGCATAGACAATGTTTTGGGCACTTTGAAAGCTTGGATGGAATATGCTGCATAAAACTAAAATGAATAGTTCAAACATTTTAATGAGTATGCTATTTTACTTTCTTTCCAAGTTAGAAACTAGAAGATCAATACTATACTGTTAGCCTAGCTCAGCATAATAACTGAAAGTGGGGGGAAACAGCTAGCTTGTAGCTTCAACACCTGCTTTTGTTGTAGGCCTATAGTTTACACAGAATGAACATGTTTTCTTATAATCTCCTCCACACTGCATTTTGCAACACATATTGTTTGTGTATGTGACATATAAGAACTTAAAAGCTTAATTTGTGGTTTCAGGACAATCCCATAGTGTAACTACATACACTGGGGAATTACAGCTGTGGTTCAGTGACCCAAAAAACTAATACAGCTCTGATTCGTGCCTCTGGCTGGCATCTGTACCATAGAAACAGTTGCTATGGAAGGATGATGTGTACTGAAACAAAAGGAAGGGTTATAGTATTTATAACCAAATGCCATGACGCAAACACTGATGAGCTATTTACTGAGAAATGCAACACAAAAGCAACTGGTGTGTCTGTTAACAGCACAAACAAACAAGTACACTGCACTTCCTGTAGCTGCTTCACAGGAATCAAGTCAATTCAAAACCTTTCGAGCCTTTCAAAAACAACATTAACTTCCCTACAGTCAAAAAAGGTTTGCTCTATCATTTAATCAAAATCATTTTTGTTTAACAATTTTTTCAGGGTGAGAATGACATAAAATAAAACAAAGAAATGCGGACAGCCCAAGTATAAAGTACTGTTTGGTTACCCAGGAGGTTATTCTATATCTATTTTAAGGAACATCTGGATTATTATTAATCATTAAGAGACCGTAGAAATGTTAACTAACAATGGTGGGGAACAAAATCCCAAACTAGCTGACACTGTCAACATCATATTTACTACTACTGTGTCTGTGCTGTGTCGGCCTTATTAGGAGCTAAACTCTTCCTCTTTGTGTGCTATCAAACTCTCTTTCCAGCAAAACGTCTTCAGTCTCCATCTTGGACGACATCGGCAGCATGTTTGACGACTTGGCAGACCAACTGGATGCAATGCTGGACTGATCACTGGCCCACGCCTCATCGCCAACAAGCCCTTTCCCCCTCTCCCTCTCATCATGTGTAGGTGTATCAAGAAAACTCTCCGAGGCTTGAGACTGGCGCTCTGAGAGTGTGAGTGTGTGTTTGAGAGTGTGTCCCTCCTGCTTGAGCGCTTCTCATGTAGCCTTGTACAATATTACTGAGGAGGGAGTCCTCCGTGTGGCGCAGTAGCTCTAGTACGCCTTCTGATGGCGAGGAGGCCGCTCCCACACAACCTCTGACCTCTGCAGCCCAGTGACTCACCGCCGCCGCCGCCGCCTCCCACAGCTGTGTGGACCCAGAAGCACAATCATGTTCATCATCCTTTTATCTTTACAGACTGACAGAGATGCTCACTCAGTCAGACAGGGAGGCAAAAAGAAAAGCATATTGCTTGCAAAAAAAAGAAGCACATAAACTGACTGGCAGACAGGCAGACAGAAAGATCGATAGAAAGATAAGATCCATACAAATGAGAGAGTTTTTAAAAGCACATCGACAGACAGGCCGCTTTCTGAGTCTGTCCCATCCCTACGATCTCAAAAGGATGCATTTTTCCAGATGAATCGTAGCCTCTATTTCTCTTCTGTGTGAGCGGAGGATTGTGGTTAGCCGGATTTCCTGACCTGTGTGTTGTCTCTCTTCATGTTGATGTTGTTGCTGTTGTTGTTATTGTTGCCGTTGTTGTCGTTACGAACGTGTGTATTTCCCTGCTGATGCTCATGTCAATGTCCTCCCACCCGTACAGTAGTTATTCTAACGGTCAGTAAGACAATGTAGATGTGTGTCTATGAATTTTGAGACACTCACACACACACACACACACACACACACACACACACACACACACACACACTCACACACACAGGTTTTAATCTCGCTGGTGTTCTGCTATGTTGGTTCTGCTCCATCTATGGAGGTTTGCTCGGTAATGAATCTTAACATTTACATACACACATTAACATTAACATGCAAAGACACATAAACAAGCACACTCATGCTGTGTATCCCTTCGTCCTGCTGCAGTGAACAGTGTTTTTAAAAGATAATCCTATATTTCAACGCTTTATATAGTACATCAAGTATACATACATAGAGTTTATAATATACCTGGGTATTTGAGCTGTTAGAGCTCCCTCTAGTGTTGGTTAGTGAAACTGCCTCTAATCTGCCCACCTTACATTTTGTCTCCCCTCCCCCTTTTGATCTCCCTCTGTGTCTGTTTTGTTAAATCTGCATCTCTCTGTGCCTTGGTAGTGTTCTGTCATATATTCAAAATTATACTTTGTCTCTTATTGAATTTTTTCCTCCCACTCATACATGTTTATCGTTGGTTTTTCTTTCTGTTTTGTAACAAACTGTCGCTCCTAGTGTGTCAGAAGTAGCTTATAAACTGAGTTGTGAGTCCTATATGATCCCCTAAAATCAACCAACACCCCCTCCCTGCAAGCTGTAATAAATTGGCTCTGCTACTCCTCAGCTCCCCAGTTTTCAGTGGTTCCCCCATGTAGGCCAGACACAGTGGATCAACCACCAGTGTTCATCCCAATGAAGAGTCCACGTATTTTTATGCTCTTTGAAAACAAAGATATATTTCAGAGACAGATGGTTCTATGTGAATAATAATATTAATAATAATGATGATAATTATAGACATTGAATTGAGGTGAGCTGATTGAGCCTGTACATTTTTGGTTGAGTGTTGTGACGGCTGTTGTGCCATGGTTGGGTTTAGGTTGTGTTTCTGCTGTGACGATGCATTCCTGTACAGCTGTGATCGGAATAAATGTATAAATAAAATCATACATTATGCTTTAAGTGTTGTTCTTTTGGATTTAAACAGCTAAGGGTTGTCAGAAACTATAAGCTTCTACATTTTCCATTTGGTTACAGTAACTTATTGGTTTGAGCGATAAATGAAATGTTAAATTACATTAGGATTTTACATTCTACAAAGATTATATGTAATGGGAGTCAAGTATTTTTAACACTAAACATTTTAAATAGAGTAAGGCAAAAACCAAGAAGGAAAGGCACTTTTTTTAATGTCAGAATTATAAAATAATTGCTGGGTAAACTTGTCCTGTTTAGTAGCCCTCTTTGCTATGCTGTACCACTATGATTGGCCACAATGAAACAAAAAGTCTTAACAGTAACTACTATAAAAAAACAGATCCCAAATTACAAAAAACTGAAATTGTCTGCCTTTAGTAATACATGTCAACACAAAGTGGAATGGAATGTGCACCTACAAGTATGATAAAAAGCCAATATGTACTCAGAATGTTGTTTTACCCCGGAAACATTACAAAAAACATACAACTCATCATCGATTGAAGACTCCCCTTGACTAGAATCCCCTATGATATTGGATTAAGAACATTGCTTTAAATGAGGGGTTTGAGATTGCAGCTTTTGAAATAATTGTTTACAGTGTGTTAACTTTTAAAAGGCTGGGATTTTTTATTTACTTTTTACTGCAGTTGCAACGTTTCAAAGTTCAAAAAGAGAGTTTAAAATCGTAATAGGTTCATATTAGTGCGAAACATATGTAATGTAATAGTCCGGTTATTCCCTTATAAACAAATGGGTAACCTATAACTGTACTGCAAAACGTGCTCATTTTAACCAGCATTCAAATGAGTGTAATTGTTTTAGCATCCTGACATTTAAAAACTACAACTACCATGAGGCTCTGACGTAAGGCCTGCGATGTCGGTGCACACACTATGCTCGTTGTTTTCGCTTTTTTTTAAATGACGTTTGTGTGTGTGTCTATTGCAATAATTGAAGGTTTGGTAAGCAAGGGATATGAGGACAAAGTCTCATCAGTATGTCTCCAGTTTTAGTTCAGAAAGGCCAACGAAAAGTGCTAGCTAGCTAGGAAATAGCTACCTAGCTAACGTTATTTAAAAGGGGAGGGATTTCCGGTTCGCGTTAGACGGAAGCCCTTAACTTCATCTCCACCGGTTCTTCCGTCCTCTTCTACATGCAGCATGGCAGCAGGAAAGAACTCACGATGCTCCTCTCAGAGGTTTCTTCAAATGTTACCCATTGGAAGCAAAAAGCTGTCCAGTTTTTCTGCAGCAAGCCTGACCGGTGAGCATTATGATGATATGTGGAATACGTTGTGTGTGCTAAATACTGTACAACTACAGTTTTGCCAGCAACACGTGGATGTTCTTCATGGGCCAGAGCTGGCACGTGGTGTTTTTTGAGGGTGTTTCATTAAGTTAACGTTAAACTTGTTTTGAGTATAGATATAGGATTATTATATCTATACTCAAAACAAGTTTAGAGTAAGTTGCCGCTTCAGATTTTAGATATAACTTTTGTCTTTCATAAGAATGTGTAGTTGAATAAAGAACACACTCCAGTTGCAGGCACATTGGTTGAGGCATATGTGTTAATGTCACAGTTACCGTGTAGGATCGAAATGGTTAAATAACATTACAACTGGGGCAGCTGGAACTTATTCGTGACCTTTGCCTTTCTTTCCCTCTATCCAGTAAGCTGTATGGATTCCAGCTGGGAATGGTGCCTGGGTGACTTGCATGAAGGCTAAGGAGCAGAAAATGAATCTGATTTGAAGATGGCTTCCACAGAATAAACTTCATAGCTATCGGACAAAGATCTGAGGTTGCTGTGTTTCACACGCTCCTGAGATGGAAGCTCTTGGTTAGCTATGACCTCGCTGAGTTTGAGACCTGGTGAGTCCGTGCAATATGTCAGCATTTGAATTATTTGTAGCCTGTGATGACAAAATCAAATACTTTTCTGACACCTCGTATGAGAGCTTTTAGCTCCTGATTCGAACTTTTAGCTGAGGCTCCCACAGAAAATGCAGGAACATGTGTGGTTTTTATGTGAATTTAAAACTGAGCTTTTCTGTTTACAGGGTTATGCACGAGTCAACAAATGGGAAAGTTACCACATGATTCTGCTGGTGATGGACTTTTATTTTAATGGTAAGTTTGTTTCTAGTGTTGCACATGGTATCATACAGCCAATGATGACAAATCAAATACTTTTCTGACACCTCGTATGAGAGCTTTTAGCTCCTGATTCGAACTTTTGGCTGAGGCTCCCACAGTAAATGCAGGAACACTTCTGTGGTTTTTATGTGAATTTTAAAACTGAGCTTTTCTGTTTACAGGTTTATGCACGAGTCAACAAATGGGAAAGTTACCACATGATTCTGCTGACTGAAAGCTGGTGATGGACTTTTATTTGAAAGGTAAGTCTTTTATGTTGCACATTAATATCACACAGCCAATGATGACAAATCAAATACTTTTCTGACACCTCGTATGAGAGCTTTTAGCTCCTGATTCGAACTTTTGGCTGAGGCTCCCACAGTAAATGCAGAAACACGTTTGTGGTTTTTTTATGTGAATTTAAAACTGAGCTTTTCTGTTTACAGGTTTATGCACGAGTCAACAAATGGGAAAGTTACCACATGATTCTGCTGACTGAAAGCTGGTGATGGACTTTTATTTGAAAGGTAAGTCTTTTATGTTGCACATTAATATCACACAGCCAATGATGACAAATCAAATACTTTTCTGACACCTCGTATGAGAGCTTTTAGCTCCTGATTCTAACTTTTGGCTGAGGCTCCCACAGTAAATGCAGAAACACATTTGTGGTTTTTATGTGAATTTTAAAACTGAGCTTTTCTGTTTACAGGTTTATGCTTACAGGTTTATGCACGAGTCAACAAATGGGAAAGTTACCACATGATTCTGCTGATGACTGAAAGCTGGTGATGGACTTTTATTTGAATGGTAAGTCTTTTATGTTGCACATTAATATCACACAGCCAATGATGACAAATCAAATACTTTTCTGACACCTCGTATGAGAGCTTTTAGCTCCTGATTCGAACTTTTAGCTGAGGCTTAAAATTATCGCAGTTCTGTCTGTCATGCAGATTGTTCCGGCCTGATCTGTATTTGTCTTTTCTTTTTTCAGGTTCCTTTTTGTCTTCACTGGCCAGAAAACTGCTGCCCTCAAGCAAGATGAATGATGAAACTACAACTCTTTGTTTAATGAAGGACAATATAATGGTGTCTGGTAACTGTTTTGACAAATAAACTCTATAAAATAATTTTGTCAACTGTTTTCTGACTGGTCGGTTAAACTCGCTTCTAATGCAAAAACGTCTCAAAGGCACAATCTGCAATTTGACTCAGTTGGATTTGCATAACTGAAGAGTTGGAGGTGCAGTCCTAGCTCCTGTTCTAAAATAATGGACATGCCTGTTAATAAACAAGTTTGTACCAATTACAGTAGGGGGCAGGGATGCAAACTTGTCACCTTTCGGCGAAATTCGCCGTTTTGATTCCAAAATAGGTAGTTTGTGTGATTCATGTAGATCTGCAATAAAAATATTTTTGGGGTATGGGGGTGTCTGGGACCCGGAGTAATCTGCGGCCGCGAGCTGTTATGTGCCATCATGACACGCATGGTGTTCTTTTTTTATATATTATAATGAAGCGCGAGCACAAGTCTTCCTGCCTGTCAGCTCTGCTCATGGATGTATAATAAGGCTCTGCTGCTCGGGATGAGGGTCTAGCTTCAGCAGCTACATTACCTACGGTGCGTTCGTTAATATTAACTGTGCGGTCCAGAGTCACTGTGGCACAGACTGGACCGCTGGTTAGAACGGGGTGTTCGGAGCAGCAGAGCGTGATGTGCACTGAAAAGTGTTTCTGTCGCAATATTATTTAATGAATCGTTGAGCTAGCTAACTAGCATACATTGTCACTATCTGCTAACGTTAGCTTTAGCCTTCGTTTTCAAATAGTTTCTTTCATAGCCTATAAACGGAGGTGGTATAAGTATTTTGTACTTTAGAAGTACTCAGATCTTGTTCTTGAGTAAAAGTTGAAGTACTCAGGTCTTGTACTTGAGTACAAGTAGAAGTACTCAGATCTTGTTCTTGAGTAAAAGTAGAAGTACTCAGATCTTGTACTTGAGTAAAAGTAGAAGTACCAGAGTGTAGGAATACTCTGTTACAGTAAAAGTCCTGCATTCAAAATGTTCCTCAAGTAAAAGTAGAAAAGTATTATCAAAATATAGTTAAAGTAGCAACAGCAAAAGTAGTCATTGTGCAGATTGGTCCATTTCAGAATAATATATATGATATGTTTTATAATGATTGATCATGAAAGTGTTCTCAAAGCTGGTAAAGGTGCAGCCAGTTTGAATGACTTTGTATACTGCAGGGTAGCTTGTGAATTTACTCCAGGTGGAACTAAAGTCTGATTTAACACTTGATTATATTTCACATCATTCATCCACATCTGTGAAGTAACTAAAGGTATTCAATACATGTAGTAGAGTAAAAGTACACCATTTACCTCTGAACTGTAGAGGAGAAGAAGAACAAAGTAGCAAAACATTGAAATACTTAAATAAAGTACAAGTATCTAAAAATTGTACCCAAGTATAGTACTTGAGTTTATGAACTTAGTTACTTTACACCACTGGCTATAAAGATAGAAAGACAGCCTTGCACAGAGGCATGAAAATACATTTTCAAAATGCTCAACAGTCCTGCCAAAATTATAAACTGACTGCTACACAATTAAAATAAATGCTTAAATATATTTCTATTAGATGTGACTCTTTGGCGTTTCTGTTATTATTAACTGCTGCTTTAGTTGTTCTGACTGCTAAAATCCTCTGTTATTCCTCATTTTAAAGCCGATATTCCGTGGGGTCGGGGGGCTCGGATCCTTGTCACCTTTTTCATACCTGATGAGTTTGCATCCCTGAGGGGGAATAAAGTTATTCTGAGATTTCTTATACATATTGGTTTCTATTTATGAAATTAGGCGGATTAGCAGCGTTGTTTTTTTTGCCTTAGCTTTGAGACACAGGCCTTTCAGATTTGGAGTGAATATAAAGTGGGGGTCAATGAGCAACCAGAGATAAGACACCTGACTCAGATTTATCACTTGTAACTGTAACCTGTTTACGATAATACATAAACCTAATGTATAATTTTGATCATTCTGTATTTCTTTATGTGCACCAATTCATCAAGTGTGTTTTGTTCAAAAACAAACTATCCCCTGATTCAGTATTCATTGCTGGAAAAAAAAATGTATAGGCCTAGGCTATAACTCGCTCTTTTTTACATAAACTAGCTTCAGATATTGGTTTGACTTTTTGGTCTAAATGTACAATTCTGCAGTTAATGGTACGCATTGATATATCCATAACATTTCCTTTAATGTAAGTCAGGGGTCTGTAGTTTACTCAAAGATATAGCTGGGGTCCCTTAAGGAATGAATGATTGAAAACTTCCCTGCAGTATATTTTTGCACACTCCTTTCTTGCTCTCTTTTTTCAACAGTTAGCCTACACATTTTAACATTTTTAAATAGTTAATGTTATATTCAGTGCTTATGTCCAAGCACCAGCTCTCCGAAGCAAATTCCTTTAGTTGTGTATGAAACCCTACTTGGCAATAAACGGGATTTTGATCCTCATTTCTAATTTTACCGCAGACCTCTGGGGAATCTATCGTAGTTACCATAGAAACCGACCTCCACGGTGATCTGAAAATAAATCTCCCGGTCTGTTTTCCCTTTGGATCTCTTGTCCTCATTATTTGCATGTTTCCAGCCAGTGCCCGGCCTCAGTGTGTCCTGATTTCCATACAGGTGCTCGGCTCCAGCCTGCTTTGCCTGAAAGCAGGCGGCTCCTCCCGCCCTGCGCATCCCGCATCCAGTCGCTATCAGAGAGCAGCGCAGGGGAGTGCCCTGCCTCGCGGACCGCCGACACACACACAGCCTCCTCCTCCTCCTCTTCCTCCTCCTCCTCCTCTTCCTCCTCCTGCACTGAAGCCGGACCCTCTGCCGAAGAAACTCCACCGACTCTCAGCTGTTATTGTCGCTGCCGAAGCCCCGTCTGCACCCCCCTTCAGTTCAGCCGGCTTCACGCAAAATCGACCCTCGGTCTTCTCCGGTAGGCCTGACGGTAAGAGCGGTTGTTTGTGTGTGTGGGGGGGGGGGGTTGTGCGTTTTCATTGACATGAAATCACGATACAAATGCGTTGGAGCTGATGTTTCGATGTGTTAGCCACACAGCCACCATGTATACTCGCTTTATCCTCCTACACGCGGATGTGTGCGTTATAATCGGCTTAATGTACATGTGTGATTAGCAGCCTGAAACATCCCTGATTGCTGAGTGATGAGGGCTGATGTCATTGTGGTACATTTTGGAGGATGTTATCATGAAATTATGAAGGCCATTTTAATGGAACAGCTGGCTGCTGGTGAGACAGCAGGATGGATGCTGGAGGAGGAATCAGGCACCAGGCAGCAGACTGCTTAGATCCATGAAGGAGAGGAAGAGGATGAGGGAGGAGGAGGAGGAGGAGGGAGACACAGTTTCCAGTAGAGAGGACTAAATTGATCCCTGGTCGGCCTCAACTCTCATCTGGGCCCTCTCTCTTTCCATGTCTCTTCCTGCTGTTATGTGGCCTGTGGCAGGGTGGGGCATAATGTACTTTAAGTAGAAATATAAGACAGAAAACACAGGCGGTTAGCCTTGTTTCTACATCTGTCCATTAAAAAATAACATTAAAAACATCCAGCAAAGTGTTTTTGCATTAGCAGTGTGCTTAAGTACAATTGTAATGTTTTTATAGTCAAGTTGTGTATAATAATAAGATGCAACTTGATCGTTTTATTACACTACATTTGTGTGACAGCCACAGTAACCAAAGTGTGTTTCCTCTACAGATGGACCTACAAAGCGCTTGTTATTAAATCTGGGTCTGCATTTTACAGTTATTTCCATCTTCAGATAATTTTTTAGATTAATTGTTTGTCCTAAAAAATATCAGAAAACAGTACAGTTTTTAAAGTCAAGGTGACGTCTTTAAAAGTTTTGTTTTAGTAGTAAAAATCCAAAGTGGTTCAGCCTTATATGATATTAGGAACAGTTTTATCTGCCATTTTCACACTTGATATATACAGTGTATGTTTTTCGCAGTTATTCAAATAGTTTGAGTTAGAATTGTTTCGAATTATTGCAACGTTTTTCCTTCTAATCTAATTTATATAATAAACAGAGAATCTCCTTCACTATTCCTGCTACTGACAATATGTAAACTACCCACAGCAAGTTACATATGGTCTCAAATAAGGGTAATCTTGGCATTTTGTCAGCATCTATTCCTACATGAATATGTCCCATTAACCACTTCCCTCTGGTGTTCAGTGAAACTCTCCAAAGTGGCGACCATCTGGTCTTTATAAGGTTTCCTCAGATATAAATTCAAGTGGTTCCCACCAAGAGGTCACGATGTGACTTAAGAGGAAAGAAAAAATATTTCTGCTTCAGGTCAAACAGTCACAGTTTTCAGTGTAATTTACATCAAATCTGCCTTTTTCTTTCTTTAGGGCCTAAAAAAATGATTAATATAAAACGATGAAAATTGTAAAGAAAGGTTACAGAATCCCTTTATAACTGCAGCCCTTTTGTTATTTTACCATCTGTTCGTATTACCATTGATAGTATGTTTTATCATGACTATTTAATGGTTAGCTAGCAGCAAAAAACTAACAAATATGATAGATTGTTTAATTTAGACATGTTTCAAGACTTTTGGTTTGAGAAGTCAAGAATATCCTGAACTTTCCAGACTTTGTACAAACCCTGAGAATGATTCTTAAATTGCAACAAAACATTGTATTTTTGAATTCCAGATACGTTTTTGTGGTAAATCTGTGTCTTCGTTTTAAATCTGTAAATGTTCTTGTGTGTTTAAAGCAGTTGCATCATGGAGGAATTAGACGTCCCACAGATGAGGAGAGAAGTAGAAAGCCTACAGTATCAGCTGGCAATCAACAGAGAGAAATCCTCTATCACCGTCACCGAGTGAGTGCACACACACACACACACACAGACGCTCTCTAAGTATTCAGTATCAGTTCCGTGCTTACCGTGTGTTTATGTGTTTTATTTTTGTAGGCTGGTGAAGTGGATCGAGGGGTGTGTGTGTGATGATCCATTTCTGAACCCTGAGCTGATGAGAGCCAACCCCTGGGTGGAGAAGGGCAAGTGTGTGATCCTCTAATGGTCACACACTCATGCACGCACGCACACTACACATAGACACACAATCACGGATGCATATAAGCAAAGAACCATGCAATCCCACGCTGCACTAACTCACCCATTCTCTCTCTCCCTCTCACACACACACACACATACACACACATATTATTGCTATTATGTTTATTTATTGGGAGACTTCTGAATGCTTTTAATTTATGTTAAGACTACTGTGTGTGTGTGAGTGTGTAGCACTGAGTAGCTTTCTAGAGTTTTGTTTTCATGGAATGCTGAGAAATGTTCAACAACTCGTTTTTATTGGCTCTTTACACTGTCAATCAAAATAAAGACTGTTTGGAATTTAACAGCTGGATTTTGGATTTATTCAGACCCTTACATATAAAATACAGGCAGTAATGTGTGTTTGTCAGTGTGTGTGTTACAGTAGTTCTCTGATGTAGACATTTCGTCTGACGGCGTTGGACATGCCCTCGTTGAACCGGAACCAGACGTCACTGTCGCCCACTGCCTTTCCCATACAAGTACTCGGACACTTCTCACCTAGAGAGAGGGAAAGAGCATGTTTTCAGTGGGTTTTCTTCAGAATCAGGAACAGCATCATTGCATGGTTATACCAAATAGTTTGAAGCTTCATCGAACATGTTTGCATTCGTTTTCTAAATAAACATTAAACCGCTGTGCAACATGTCTATTCATTCTTTTAACTCTGTATTTGCACACCGTTGCAAAAAGACGATCAGGCTACAACAATATTATTAGTATTTGTAGAATTAGCTTCCAGTGGTGGCTGCGTAGGATTGTTTCTGACTTGTGTAATGCAAACATTTCCAATAGCTCTGAGTGTCCAAAAGTTAAAATGTATCGAACAAAGATACACATAATCATTTATGAAAAAAAAAATAGTGTTTAAATTAAATGTCACATTTTGATCTATATTTGTAAGCGTTAAGTCTTGAAAAAAACACATTTTAAGTTTGGTTATGACAACGACTTTATTCAAATTG